>NC_058085.1:361948079-362198079 GCF_014858855.1 Bufo gargarizans
GGTCCACACCCCTATTCCACCACAGGCGAGACCAGCTGGAAGTAATCGGGCTGGCACAAAGCACCTCCCAGGGTGTCAGCAAGGGGGGAGTGTGTTGCCTGTGGACAGAGGCCTTGAGGCTCTGTGTGGTCCAAGCCAGGAGGGCTGAGAGACCACTATTCCCCATGTGTGCTGAGACACTGGACTGGAGGCAGTGGGTGTACTGTGCTCTGTACAGCCAGGAGGCTGTGGGACATTGGCTGAGAAAGCTGCACGTGTTCACAGGGTGTGAACAAGGACTTAGGTGAGTCAGGAAACTCTGTGTTAGTTAGAGCCTAGCCGGGCAAGTGTTTATTATTTTATGTGGATGTCACATGTGTTAGGTGAAGCTGCGACTTCATGATAACCTGTATTGGTTGGAGTGTGCACAATAAATGTACGGTTTGGACCTGAAACCTGGTGTCCTAAAGTCGTATCTGTGAGAATGACCCCAAAATAAGAGGCGATCCCTTACAACACATATACATCAGCATATACATAAAATTGTACCATGATTTATATGACTATATATAAAAATCTTACTGTAAATAAAATTACACATATTGGTAGATAAAATGGGGGGGGGTGGGGGAAGGGGGTTGTTGGCTGATTTTTTTTTTTTTTAAATAAGTAGGGGAGAGCAATATCAGGAGATTAACCTGATTAGAATCCAAGGGAAATGGCTACTGATACAATGTTGTAGTTATTTCATGAGGCTGTATCAATTGTCCGTCATAGACACAGTTTCACAAATGTAGCTAGCAGAGATTTTCTAGGCAGTAATGTAGGGCTGCAGATGTTTGTTATATGAAGGTAGTATTTGGGATATAAAACTGAGGCCGCCCTTTGCCCCGGTCGACTCCAACATTCAGAGAGATATATAAATATAGTAACCTAAAATATTATAGAGTATTCTGTTGTATGGGCCCCTCGCATAAAAAAATCTTTTAATATTCATGGTGGAATACCAAGCGACGAGATGTTAGAAGTTTTTCGAGGATGGTCTCATTTATTTCATTCAGCCCTTGGGGCGCAAGGGTATCCAATTGGTACATCCAATAGACTTCTCGTCGCTGTAATGTACTGAACCGATTGTATGGGTTTTCGGGTATGTAATCAATTGGTGTGATCTTGATAGGATGTTTTTCTTTCTCTGACGTGGAGGCACAATGTCTGGAGAGGCTATGTTTTTGATAATGTTTTTGGATGTTATGCCTATGTTGGTTTAGCCTGCAATGTAACTCCTGGGTGGTGCGGCCTACGTATTGAAGCCCGCAGCTACACTCAATTAAATAAATTACATAGCTAGACTGGCATGTCAGATGGTGCTTTATCATGAAGGTGGTCCCATTTTCATTAGACGAAAAATGTGTACATTTGTTGGTTATAGTCTTACAGCATAGGCACCGACTCTTTCCACATTTGTAGCTGCCTAGTTTTTTAGGTGGTAACGGTGGTCTAGCCGAAATAGCTTTTTATGTTGTTTCGGCTTGCTAGGGGCAAGTAGGTTCTTAAACGTCGGGGCTCTCCTGTAGATCATTCTAGGCTTAGGGGGCAGGTGTTTTGCAAGGTATGGATCCTGTAGTAGGATATACCAGTGTTTTGAAAAAATTGTGCGTATATTACTGTTTGATGTATGGAACTGTGTGACAAAGTTTATATTCATTTCTGTGTGTGTCCCTTGTCTGTTTGTGGGCTGTAGACAGGTTTCTTGTGTGTCAGTGATGGTTCTGCTGTAGGCGTTCTTTATAAGTTTCCTTGGGTAGCCTTTCTCGATAAAACGTTTTTTGAGGATTTTTGCCTGATTTTTAAAAACACTATCAAGGGTACTGTTTCGCCGGATTCGTTTGTATTGGCTATATGGGGTGTTTTCTAACCATTTTTTATTGTGAAAACTTGAAAAATTGATATAACTATTTGTATCAATGGATTTGAAGTATGTTTGGGTGGTGTGAGACAGTGACAGGTCTCATGCAGGTTGGAGGTAAGGAAGGGGTGGATAGTGCGGTCCACACCCCTGTTCCACCTCAGGTGAGAGAGGCTGGAGGTAATCAGCCTGGCATAAGGCACCTCCCAGAGTGTCAGAAAGGGGGGAGTGTGTTGCCTGTGGACAGAGGCCTGGAGGCTCTGTGTGGTCCAAGCCAGGAGGGCTGACAGACCACGATTCCCCAAGAGACACTGGACTGGAGGCAGTGGGTGTACTGTGCTCTGTACAGCCAGGAGGCTGTGGGACATTGGCTCAGAAAGCCGCACGTGTTCACAGGGTGTGAACAGGGACTTAGGTGAGTCAGGGATCCATTTGTTTAGTTAGAGCCTGGACGGGCGAGTGTTTATTATTTTGTTGTTGCTGGTGTTGCACAATAAATGCACTGTTTGGACATTATATCCGTGTCTGGTGAAGTAACCTGTGAGAATGACCCCCTAAGAAGAGCTAATCCCCCACAATTGGTGTCGGATGCGGGCAAGCGTCCCTGCTGAAAGGAGATAACTGGTTGCTAGGGGCAACGGCAAGAGCAGGTGCTGCTGAATTCTGCTATGTTGCAAAGGAAATTGCTGTGTGGATTTAAAGGGCCAGCAGCCCTGGGAAATAAACTTTAATGTCTGCAATGCAAAAGAGACTGAATGCTGAAATTGTCTCTTGAGAGTGAGACACCTGGAGGCCGGCTCTCTGTTAGTGGACTTGTTGCTGAAAATTTTTCTGGTGCCTGGGCTGTCTGTTGCTATGGGGTGGATGGAGGATCTCACCGAGCAGCTGAGGCAGGCCAATCTGGAGGCTACCCAAAGGCACTTGAAGTGGCAGCAGGAGCATGAAAAACTCATGGAGGATTATGAAAGGCAAAGAGAACTCCTAACCCAAAGCGTTTCCCAGGGTAACAGCTGTGCTGATGCTTTGAGGACGCCATTGCAGTGGGCCCTGGAGACAAAACCTGAAAAGCTGAGTGAACAATTTGTAAAAGTCCAAAGTGTCGGTGATGCGGCTGAAAAAGCAGTCAAAAAGGTGATGTGTGCCGTTGCCAAGGGCAACCGTCGAGAAGAAAAGGATGTCCGGAGGAGTCGTGATGCAGGTGCTAGGTGCAACCAACCACGACAGCTGGCAGCTGTCCTGCAACAAAGAGAGCGCTGCTGGAGATGCCGTCAAGTCACAAAGTGTGAACCTGATTGTCCTATGGTCAGAAGTCAGGTAACCAGGAATCAAAGGCGGGAGGTTCCTAATGTCCAGGAGAAGGACGGTGACCTCGGGGAAGATGTTCCTGGCTCTCCCTCATCGCCTAAGGCTGCCGAACCAGTGACGTCTGTGGGTAAGACTGTTCCGTGTTTTTCTGGTGTAAAAGACAAAGTGACAGTGAGCACGGTTCTGGAGACTGAGCCGCAAATGATAGATGTGTGGGACAGTCATGCGGATAATAAGGACTATCCGGTGGTTCTCACACAGTGTGAGACTCCAGTGAGAACTGGGTATTGTGGACCTGATGTTATAAATATGTTCATATATGATGTGATGTTGGGCTGGGATATTGTGTCGTTGTTGTGGGGTAAGGTAGACACTTCTGCAGATAGTGAGGAAACTCCTGCAGAACCTGTACTTGTCCCTTTAAGTGAAGGTCTAAGGGAGCTGCACTTTGACCTGCATGGGGAAAGAATATTGACCATTGAAAACAATGGTGCTGGTGAAGTGCAAAGTGATGGTGACAAGAGTGTGGAAATGCATAAGGAAAATGTGATTTCATATGAAATATGTGACGACAGTGATGCACCTTTTCCGTTGCAGGTTGTGGTCAGGGGAGAAGCGCCCCCTCGTGGTAAAAATGTAAATGATAATGAAACTTTATTTTCTGCATCTGCTATGTTTCATGAAGTGCTATATGACTTGATCAAAAGGTTTGAAGACATGCATATAAGTAGTGTGGAGCAAAGCCCAGCTCCAGCTCAGTGTTTGAAGGTGCAGGAAAATAGGATGGGGTTAGAGGGTGTACCGCACGGACCAGAGGTGGAAATGCAGTCTCCACAATGTTGGTTGGTTACGAAGGAAGTGTCCCAGGTGGGGAATAGCTCAGCAGTGCCCCTAGAGGTCAGAATTAATAATGACACGAGCGGTATAGGTGACGTATGTGCTGTGACTGATAGCAACCCAGAGAGTGAAACAAAGGTGGTTACTAGTAGCGACCAGACAGTTATATCTGACGAGATGGGAAAAAAGTCGGGTGACATCAGCCTAGTGTCTGAGGCCCATGTCCAGGCAGTTATAGATGACCTGACCCGACAGTACAGCTGCAAACAGGAGAAGTGTGACTGGCTCCTAGCTGAAGAGAAATACATTTCGGCTCGATATGGTGAAAAACGTGACCAAACAGAGACTGATGCTTGGGAAAAGGAGACCAAGGCCCTCTCCTTGGCTAGAGCCCTGGAAGAAGCGCTTGAGGAGCATGCTGAATTTGAGAGGCTGAACAAGCAACTCCGAGCAGAGACTGAAAATCTCATGAGCTTAAAAGATGAGTTGGAGAAATCTAAGTGTGCTCTCGAGCAGCAGGGAGAAGGTGAGAAACCTGAAAAGGAGAGTTCTCTGCAAGACGTCATGAAGCCAGAGCCTGTTAAAAATTGTACTGGAGATGGTGGCGCTGTGGTGCTGGCTGTGGCAGAGAAGATGGAAGATGCTTCTGCTGAACCAGTTGATGGGGCTGATGTGGATGCCGAAGACCACAGACCCGTGGGAGCGTGTAGCCCAGGCCTGGAAGATGTCCCCTCTGCATACAAGGCCTTCCAAATAGCCAGCAGCATGCTGGGGAAGAAATACGAGGAGGTGAACGATCAGTTTTTGGATCCGGGCTATTACGATGGGCTGTATGTCCTGACTCCTCCCCAAAAGGAGAAAGTGTCGGGACATGACCATGACTGGGAAGGGTTCAGGCAAGAACTGCAGCAGTCCAAGAAAGGACATGAGGCCTTTAGGCAGATTAGATTGGGCAAGAGGATGGTTTGGGTGATAAACCAAGCGCTGTTGTCCTGGGTCTGGCAGAACAAAGGGAAGGTACGTGTCACCGAGGTTCCTGGCCTCGGTGAAATAAGAACCAGTAAATTTATATGTCAGCGGCAGCTAGTGCTCGCTGACACTGGGTTACTTAGTGTGGCTGTAAAGCCAAGCTGGGCCGGTTCTTATTGGGAGCAGCCAAAGAGCAGGGTGGGTGGCTGTTCCCCACGTCCAGGCCTGGATGCCCTCTCGCCAGCCTCCCGTGGTTATGCAGGTGTTCACCCTCACAGGCTTGAACAAAGGGGGGGGATATGTGAGACAGTGACAGGTCTCATGCAGGTTGGAGGTAAGGAAGGGGTGGATAGTGCGGTCCACACCCCTGTTCCACCTCAGGTGAGAGAGGCTGGAGGTAATCAGCCTGGCATAAGGCACCTCCCAGAGTGTCAGAAAGGGGGGAGTGTGTTGCCTGTGGACAGAGGCCTGGAGGCTCTGTGTGGTCCAAGCCAGGAGGGCTGACAGACCACGATTCCCCAAGAGACACTGGACTGGAGGCAGTGGGCGTACTGCGCTCTGTACAGCCAGGAGGCTGTGGGACATTGGCTCAGAAAGCCGCACATGTTCACAGGGTGTGAACAGGGACTTAGGTGAGTCAGGGATCCATTTGTTTAGTTAGAGCCTGGACGGGCGAGTGTTTATTATTTTGTTGTTGCTGGTGTTGCACAATAAATGCACTGTTTGGACATTATATCCGTGTCTGGTGAAGTAACCTGTGAGAATGACCCCCTAAGAAGAGCTAATCCCCCACAGTGGCCAGTTGATTGTTTTTGGTGGAGATAATGATATCTAAAAATTCAATCTCACTTTTGCTGTATTTCGGGGTGAATTTGATTCCCCAACCTGTATTGCTTATATTATTACAAAACTGTAGAGCGGTATTTTCGTCACCATCCCATATGATAAAAATATCATCAATGTACCTTTTGTAGTACACGAGTTGTTGGATCTGGGGTGTGATGTTTTGGATGTGTAGCCTTTCAAATTCCCCCATAAAAAGATTTGCGAAAGATGGCGCCACTTTCGTCCCCATTGCGGTACCTCTGCATTGATGGTATGTTACACTATTATAGATAAAAAAAATTGTTCTCCAAAATGAAGGGGAGACTGTCTATAAGAAAGGTTACTTGGGGTGGTTTCAGGGTGGGATCTCCCTCTAAAACGGTTTTTATACACTGTATGCCCAAGTTGTGTTGAATATTGGATTAGAGGGCTGTGACGTCCATGGTGAATAGTGCGTATGAATCTTTCCAAGTGATGTCTTTTAATTCCCGAATTAGCTGACTAGAATCATGAAGGTAACTGGGTAATGTGCGTACATATGGTTGCAAAAAAAGATAGCTTGTGGCGCATTTTGTGTTTGACACAATTGGTCTGCCAGGTGGGTGTGTTCCATTCTTATGTATCTTAGGAAGGTGATAAAAATAGGGGGTGCACGGGGCTCTTGGCATTAGGAAGTTTTTTTTCTTTTTTATTTATATAATTTCTATCATGGGCATCCTTTATTATTTTTATGAGATTTTTATTTATACCTGGAAAGGGATTTTCTGACACTTTTTCGTAGTAAACCGTATCATTGAGGATATTTAGTGCCTCCTTCTCATAGTCCGCAAGATCTTGGATAACTATCCCACCCCCTTTATCTGCTGGGCGGATAATTAATTATATTTTCATTTACACTGAGTTTTTTCAAAGCATTTTTTTTTTCTGGTTTACTAAGGTTATCTTTTCTATTTGGCATGATTGGTATAGTAGTCATTGTTTTGATATCAGAAGATATAAGGTCAAAAAAAGTGGGGATGTGGTGTCCCTGACTTTGGAGGGGAAAGAAATTGGACTTTGGTCTAACATCTTGGTGTGTAAATGAGGATAATTCCGTCTCTATTGGTTGGTCTATTTTTTCCTTGGGGGGGAAATTTAATATGTTCAACCTCAAAATGCCTTTTGATTGTAAGATTTTGCCTTAATTTTTGTATATCTAAAAACAACTCAAAGGGATTGACAGTATTGAAAGGGCAGAAAGATAATCCCTTCTCCAGCACTTTAGTTTCTATTGCAGTCAGTATATGGGAGGAAAGATTAAAGATTTTTATGGTGGAGGTGGTTGCATGTTTAGTTTTTTCTAATGCCTGGACGATTTTCCTTTTTTGGATACCTCCCCTACAGCCTCGTGTTCTAGTTTTCTTTTTCCAGGGATTGGTCTGAAATATTGTGTGATCTGGTGAACAGCTTTTTGGGAATGTGGGGGGTGTGGAGGAGGCTGGGCCAGACTGACAGGAGGTGGGGTAGTTTTGACATGCCCTAAAAAAGGTACTAGCGCAGAGGGACCAGAATGTGAGTTGTCTATGGTAATAACCTGATTTTTGGCTGTAGTTGCCAGTGGTGGTGTATCATGCGTGGTGAGGTTACACAGTAAAGAGATGTCCGTGGGGGGACTATCTATGGACGATGTGGGTATAGGGGGTGGGGGAGAGCAGATAAATGCGGTTAGTAGCAAGAGGGTGGGAAGCCGGCAAAGGCACCAGGGGCTCAAGCGTGAGGCTGTGATTGGAAGCCTCTAGGAGATTGGTTGGTTCTTGGAGCGGGGGATCTATTAATGAAAGTCGTGGTCGGTTTTTATGTTCAAAATATTTGGTTTTTAGAGCCCTAAATTTCTCTATAAAGTCATTGTTTGCGTTGGTTTCTATCTGGAGGGACTGCGTGGACTGTGAGGCTGCTGGGGTGGGCAGGAGTGCCGGCAAGGAACTGGGTGACATATGTTTGCTGGAGTGTTGTTGCTGACAGGTGGCTGGGGTGGGCATGAGGGTCGGCAGAACGTTGGGCGGTATGTGATTACTGGAGTGTGTGCGAGAAGAGGCTGCTGGGGTGGGCATGAGTGTCGGCAGGGTACTGAGCGGTATGTGATTGCAGGATGCTGCAGAGTGGGGATGGTGATCATCTGTATGGAGCGGTGGCCGCTGGTGGGGACTGGGGTTGTGTCTAGTGTGGAATGGGTGAGGACTGCTGGAAGGAGTATTGGCAGCCAAGGGGTGAGGTAATAAGGCAGAGCTTTTGTGGGCAAATAAAAATATGGTAACATCTAATTCTTTGTGTGTTATTAGTTTAAAGGGAGTCTGTCAGCACATTTACCCCTTTTTAACAGTTCCCATAGCGCTGTAGCCGCAACACAGATGATTTAAACGGTACCTTTATATGCTTTTGTGGACTTTTAAAACTGCCAAAAACGAACTTTGATGCATATGTAAATGAGGGCTCGCAAGTGCCCAGGGCAGCGTCCACCGCGTTGGAGCCCAGGCAGCTCTGCCTCTTCGGCTCTTATCCCCGCCCAGCCTCTTCCACTGCCCGCCCATCTGTTTTCTCTCCCCCTCAGCGAGATCCCGCACCTACGAGATGACTTCCTTGGTCGGGGCATGCGCATAAGCTACTGCGATGCCGTGCCAGCAATGGGCATCGCAGTGCGCATGCCCCGGCCAAGGAAGTCATCGCGTAGGCGCGGGATCTCGCTGAGGTGGGTGATCACTGCCTGATCACCCCCCATATACACTGCCTGATCACCCCCCCTGTCATTGATCACCCCCCTGTCATTGATCACCCCCCTGTAAGGCTCCATTCAGACGTCCGTATAATTTTTACGGATCCACGAATACATGGATCGGATCCGCAAAACACATACGGACGTCTGAATGGAGCCGTACAGGGGGGTGATCAATGACAGGGGGGTGATCACCCATATAGACTCCCTGATCACCCCCCTGTCATTGATCACCCCCCTGTCATTGATCACCCCCCTGTAAGGCTCCATTCAGACGTCCGTATAATTTTTACGGATCCACGAATACATGGATCGGATCCGCAAAACACATACGGACGTCTGAATGGAGCCGTACAGGGGGGTGATCAATGACAGGGGGGTGATCACCCATATAGACTCCCTGATCACCCCCCTGTCATTGATCACCCCCCTGTCATTGATCACCCCCCTGTAAGGCTCCATTCAGACGTCCGTATGATTTTTACGGATCCACGGATACATGGATCGGATCCGCAAAACACATACGGACGTCTGAATGGAGCCTTACAGGGGGGTGATCACCCATATAGACTCCCTGATCACCCCCCTGTCATTGATCACCCCCCTGTAAGGCTCCATTCAGACGTCCGTATGATTTTTACGGATCCACGGATACATGGATCGGATCCGCAAAACATAATACGGACGTCTGAATGGAGCCTTACAAGGGGGTGATCAATGACAGGGGGGTGATCACCCCATATAGACTCCCTGATCACCCCCTGTCATTGATCACCCCCCTGTAAGGCTCCATTCAGACGTCTGTATAAATAAAATCATCATTTTCCGCTAACTTGTGACAAAAAATAAAAAATTCTAGGAACTCGCCATGCCCCTCACGGAATACCTTGGGGTGTCTTCTTTCCAAAATGGGGTCACTTGTGGGGTAGTTATACTGCCCTGGCAATTTAGGGGCCCTAATGTGTGCGAAGTAGTTTGAAATCAGAGGAAGGGGAAGGGACACGCCTCTTCCTCCCCTGCTCCGCCGCACTAGCACAGGCATCTGTATCGCTGTCCTGAGGACGGCGATACAGATGACTATGGAGATGAGCGCAATGGAAGCGCTCACCTCCCTGTGCCCTGCGGCGGCGGCGCCCCCCCCCCCCTACTCAGTTGGGGGGGCACAGCGTGATGTAGGCGGGGCCGTAGCCCCCTCTGGCCCCCCCTTGGCGATGCCACTGATCGGCAGGGGTCCTGGATGTCGGACCCCCGCCGATCATATGCTGATTATCTATCCAGAGGATAGATCATCAGTTTAAAAAAACTGCAGAACCCCTTTAATCTGGGCCTGAAAGATTCAGACCTTGCTTCATTGAAAGTCAATTTCCCATTTAAATGGAATTCAGAATATATTACATATCTAGGAATCCAACTAACCCCAACAATCGCCAATCTCCTACTGGTAAACTTAAAGGGCTTCTGTCACCCCCCAAAAGTCATTTTTCATTTTTGGGTTAATTAAAATGCTTATACTGCGATTTTTCAATATATAGCGCTCTTACCCTTTTCTGTTGTCTAGTTTCTTTAAAAACAGCACTTTTATAATATGTTAATTACCTGGCTACCAGCAAGTAGGGCGGTTGCTTGCTGGTAGCCGCCGCATCCTCTTGTCTTCTCTCCTCTCATTGGCGGCAGCGGCAGCACAGGGGGGAGGGAGACACTGCTTCCTTCTCCCCTGTGCTGCTGAGGGAACACGGAGAGCGCTGACAGCAGCGCGATCCGTGTTCCCCATACGTTATCAGAATATCAGCAAAATAGATGCAGATACCGATAACGTTCAAAATCCTGAATATCGGCCGATAATATCGGTAAAACCGATAATCAGTCGATCCCTAAACCCAAGCCCCCCTTTGAAGTAGATTATTTCTGTTTGGACTCTCGGTCTTTTATCCTGCCATGTGTAATTAAGGAGTAATCTTTGGATTTCTTTTAAATGTGTTATAGGGATAGGGATTGGCAAGTTGCGGAATAAATAAAGGATTTGTAGGATAATAAACTTTTTCAGGGCTGAGATCCTCCCCATCCAACGAGATTTCATGCTTTTTCATTTTGTTCAGGTCATTTTAATTTTTTTCTTTTAGAGTTCTTAAAGGGCTTCTGTCACCCCCCAAAAGTCATTTTTCATTTTTGGGCTAATTAAAATCCTTATAGTGCGATTATACAATATATAGCGCTCTTACCCTTTTCTGTTGTCTAGTTTCTTTAAAAAACGCACTTTTATAATATGTTAATTACCTGGCTACCAGCAAGTAGGGCGGTTGCTTGCTGGTAGCCGCCGCATCCTCCTTTAAAAAAAACGCCCCCTCCTCCTGTTGATTGACAGGGTCAGCGAGCGCTCTCCTCCTCTGGCTGGCCCTGTATGCGTTCTAAATCTCACGCCTGCGCCGTACCGGTCTTTAGTCAGCGCAGGCGCACTGAGAGGAGGGCGCTCGCTCGGCCGCTCCTTCCTCAGTGCGCCTGCGCCGATGACGCCACATCTACACCCGGCGAAGGCGCACTGAGGAAGGAGCGGCCGAGCGAGGTCCTCCTCTCAGTGCGCCTGCGCTGACTGAAGACCGGTACGGCGCAGGCGTGAGATTTAGAACGCAGACAGGACCAGCCAGAGGAGGAGAGCGCTCGCTGACCCTGTCAATCAACAGGAGGAGGGGGCGTTTTTTTTAAAGGAGGATGCGGCGGCTACCAGCAAGCAACCGCCCTACTTGCTGGTAGCCAGGAAATTAACATATTATAAAAGTGCGTTTTTTAAAGAAACTAGACAACAGAAAAGGGTAAGAGCGCTATATATTGTATAATCGCACTATAAGGATTTTAATTAGCCCAAAAATGAAAAATGACTTTTGGGGGGTCACAGAAGCCCTTTAAGAACTCTAAAAGAAAAAATTTAAAATGACCTGAACAAAATGAAAAAGCATGAAATCTCGTTGGATGGGGAGGATCTCAGCCCTGAAAAAGTTTATTATCCCACAAATCCTTTATTTATTCCGCAACTTGCCAATCCCTATCCCTATAACACATTTAAAAGAAATCCAAAGATTACTCCTTAATTACACATGGCAGGATAAAAGACCGAGAGTCCAAACAGAAATAATCTACTTCAAAGGGGGGCTTGGGTTTAGGGATCGACTGATTATCGGTTTTACCGATATTATCGGCCGATATTCAGGATTTTGAACGTTATCGGTATCTGCATCTATTTTGCTGATATTCTGATAACGTATGGGGAACAAGGATCGCGCTGCTGTCAGCGCTCTCCGTGTTCCCTCAGCAGCACGGGAGAAGGAAGCAGTGTCTCCCTCCCCCTGTGCCGCTGCCGCCAATGAGAGGAGAGAAGACAAGAGGAGGGGAGGAGCTATGGCCACTGCGCCACCAATGAAGATAAGTCTCTCATTAATTCATATACAGGAGGCGGGAGCTGCAGGATCACATAGCCGGCTCCCGACCTCTATGAACAGTAGCTGCGATTCGCGGTAGTTAACCCCTCAGGTGCCGCGGATCGCAGCTACCGCTCATAGAGGTCGGGAGCCGGCTATTTGATTCTGCAGCCAGCTCCCGCCTCCTGTATATGAATTAATGAGAGTTATCTTCATTGGTGGCGCAGTGCGCCCCCCAACCCCCATCCCCAGTATTAATTCATGGTGGCGCAGTGCGGCCCCCCCCCAACCCAGTATTAATCATTGGTGATCCAGTGCGCCCCCCCCCCAAACACAGTATCAATCATTGGTGGCGCAGTGCGCCCCCTCACCCAAGCCCCCCATTATTAATCATTGGTGGCCGTGGCCACAGGGTCCCCTCTCCCCTCCTCCTCAGTGGCAGTTCCAATCGGAGCCCCAGCAGTGTAAGTCTGGGGCTCCGATCGGTTACCATGGCAGCCAGGACGCTACTGAAGCCCTGGCTGCCATAGTCAGCTCCCTGCTGCTGTGTGCACTGAGCACAGAGCAGCAGGGACAGTGTGAGATCCTATTCACCCTGATAAAGATCTATCTGGGTGAATAGGACAAGGGTTCTAGTCCCTAAGGGGGTTAATAGTTAGTAAAAAAAAAAAAAAGTTTAAAAAAATATAAATTATCGGCCTGAAAGTTCAGATTATCGGTATCTGCCCTAAAAAATCAATATCGGTTGATCCCTACTTGGGTTGCCCATCCATTGTTAGATACCTATAGAGCTTGTATTTTTGAACAATTGAGATTTTCATGGTTAAACTATCCCAACAAACACTGGATCTCTATTGAGAACTACCGAATGGGTGTGACAGACCCTCAGGTATTCTTCTACTCACGGTCCTTACAGAAGAACCTCTGTGCTCTTGAGGTTCCCCCTACAATCCAAGCTGCACTTGAAATATGGACCTTACTGTCAACTAAATTGAGCTTTGTCAACTAAATTGAGCTCCCTTTCCGAGATCCCTTTAGCGGTCGTGGCGAAATGCATCTCAGACTTGCACATTCATATTTGGATTGACTTGGGAATCAAAAAACTGGGAGACCTTTTTACCAATGATACTTTGAACTTACGGGTTTTTGCCTGAGATTCAACATCCCTCAAAGGGAATTTTTTAAATACTTAAAAATTAGGCATTTCTTGTCTGGGTTGAGTTTTCCCGTGACTGCTGATATCTCCCGAATGATGAAGTTGTTACGAAACCCGTCAGTTATTATTATTATCATTATTTATTATTAAAGCGCCATTCATTCCATAGCGCTGTACATATGAGAAGAGGTATACATACAGTACAGACCAAAAGTTTGGACACACCTTCTCATTCAAAGAGTTTTCTTTATTTTCATGACTATAAAAATTGTAGATTCACACTGAAGGCATCAAAACTATGAATTAACACATGTGGAATTATATACATAACAAAAAAGTGTGAAACAACTGAAAATATGTCATATTCTAGGTTCTTCAAAGTAGCCACCTTTTGCTTTGATTACTACTTTGCACACTCTTGGCATTCTCTTGATGAGCTTCAAGAGGTAGTCACTTGAAATGGTCTTCCAACAGTCTTGAAAGAGTTCCCAGAGATGCTTAGCACTTGTTGGCCCTTTTGACTTCACTCTGCGGTCCAGCTCACCCCAAACCATCTCGATTGGGTTCAGGTCCGGTGACTGTGGAGGCCAGGTCATCTGGCGCAGCACCCCATCACTCTCCTTCATGGTCAAATAGCCCTTACACAGCCTGGAGGTGTGTTTGGGGTCATTGTCCTGTTGAAAAATAAATGATAGTCCAACTAAACGCAAACCGGATGGAATAGCATGCCGCTGCAAGATGCTGTGGTAGCCATGCTGGTTCAGTATGCCTTCAATTTTGAATAAATCCCCAACAGTGTCACCAGCAAAGCACCCCCACACCATCACACCTCCTCCTCCATGCTTCACGGTGGGAACCAGGCATGTAGAGTCCATCCGTTCACCTTTTCTGCGTCGCACAAAGACACTGTGGTTGGAACCAAAGATCTCAAATTTGGACTCATCAGACCAAAGCACAGATTTCCACTGGTCTAATGTCCATTTCTTGTGTTCTTTAGCCCAAACAAGTCTCTTCTGCTTGTTGCCTGTCCTTAGCAGTGGTTTCCTAGCAGATATTCTACCATGAAGGCCTGATTCACACAGTCTCCTCTTACCAGTTGTTCTAGAGATGTGTCTGCTGCTAGAACTCTGTGTGGCATTGACCTGGTCTCTAATCTGAGCTGCTGTTAACCTGCGATTTCTGAGGCTGGTGACTCGGATGAACTTCTCCTCCGCAGCAGAGGTGACTCTTGGTCTTCCTTTCCTGGGGCGGTCCGCATGTGAGCCAGTTTCTTTGTAGCGCTTGATGGTTTTTGTGACTGCACTTGGGGACACTTTCAACGTTTTCCCAATTTTTCGTACTGGCTGACCTTCATTTCTTAAAGTAATGATGGCCACTCGTTTTTCTTTACTTAGCTGCTTTTTTCTTGCCATAATACAAATTCTAACAGTCTATTCAGTAGGACTATCAGCTGTGTATCCACCTGACTTCTCCACAACGCAACTGATGGTCCCAACCCCATTTATAAGGCAAGAAATCCCACTTATTAAACCTGACAGGGTACACCCGTGAAGTGAAAACCATTTCAGGTGACTACCTCTTGAAGCTCATCAAGAGAATGCCAAGAGTGTGCAAAGCAGTAATCAAAGCAAAAGGTGGCTACATTGAAGAACCTAGAATATGACATATTTTCAGTTGTTTCACACTTTTTTGTTATGTATATAATTCCACATGTGTTAATTCATAGTTTTGATGCCTTCAGTGTGAATCTACAATTTTCATAGTCACGAAAATAAAGAAAACTCTTTCAATGAGAAGGTGTGTCCATACTTTTGGTCTGTACTGTACATAATACAGACAATTGCACTAAGCATGAACAAGACGAGTTACAAACTGGTACAGAAGGAGAAAGGGCCCTGCCCGCGAGGCTTACAATTTACATGGTATGGGAAAAGGACGCAGTAGGTGCGGGTGAAGCTGGTCATGGCGGTATAGAGGCAGCAGGGTCACTGGTTGTAGGCTTGTCTGAAGAGGTGGGTTTTCAGGTTTCTTTTGAAGGATTCCACTGTAGGTGAGAGTCTGATATGTTGGGGTAGCGAGTTCCAGAGTGTGGGGGATGCGCAGGAGAAATGTTGGAGGCGATTGTGGGAAGAGGTGATAAGAGGAGAGAAGGAGGTCGTGTGAGGATCGGAGAGTGCGTGTGGGGATGTATCGGGAAAGTAGCTCAGAGATGTAGGGAGGGGACAGGTTGTGGACGGCCTTGTATGTATTTGTTAGTACTTTGAAGTGAATTCGCTGGGCAATGGGGAGCCAGTGAAGGGATTGGCAGAGGGGAGAGGCAGAGGAGTAATAGGGTGAGAGGTGGATTAGTCGGGCAGCAGAGTTGAGGATAGATTGGAGGGGTGCCAGAGCGCTAGATGGAAGGCCACAGATTTAAGTTAATCTGAAAGTCCTATCTCTCAGTTATTATTTCATGACAGAGATTGGACTCGCCATTGTCTCCATTACTTCGAAAATGGGAATCAGCATTAAACGTTAGTGTATCCTCAGAGCAATGGGAATCTGCGTTCTCTATCATGTGTGCCTCCTCCAAATGCGTTAACCATCTGGAAAATTCTCTACAGATGGTATTATACTCTTTTATAGACTATCTAAAATGTACCCTTCATCTTCCCATGTCTGTTGGAGATGTTCATCAGCAGAAGCGGATATGGAGCACATATGCTGGGAATGCAGGGAAATCAAACCCGTTTGGAACTCAATTAACATAATTCTAACCCAAATATGCAAATCACCCATTTCCCTATCAATGGCGCAAAGCCTACTTTCTATTCATTTGGATTCCTTTTCCAGATTCTTTCCAGTCATAATTCGTATCATCATAGCAACCAGAACGAAAATTGCCCACTACTGGAAACCCCCCCCCCCCCAGTAATGGAAATTACCCTCAATTCAACAAAGTATCATTACCTTTGTGATGTAATGTGAAGCATACTACTCCTTGTCACCTTTTTATTTATCTCTCCTTTTTTCCTTTTGTTATTATTTAATTTGGACAAGTTCATTATATTGTAACGTTTTTTCCGCTTTCCCTGTGTCCCCCTTTTAATGGGACTTTAAGGATCATGCAAGATTAGATTGATGTTTGGAAACAAAGAAAGCAACACCATGCATATTCTTGTATGTAATATTTTATTATTGAAAACAATAAAACATATGTTTAACAAAAAAATATATGGATTACCTACCCTGGGGATAGGCCATCTATATTAAACTCATGGAAACCCCTTTAACTGTATAAGCCTATCACAGCTTGGGGTGTGTCCTTTCTCTCCCTATTACAGCTTGGAGGAAGGTGCACTTTTTGCTGCAGTTCTCTCCCTATCACAGCTCACAGGGTGTGTCCTTTTTACTGCAGCTCTCCACCTGTCACAGCTCAGGGGTGTGTTCTTTATGCGGCAGCTCTCCACCTGTCACAGCTCAGGGGTGTGTTCTTTATGCGGCAGCTCTCCACCTGTCACAGCTCAGGGGTGTGTTCTTTATGCGGCAGCTCTCCACCTGTCACAGCTCAGGGGTGTGTTCTTTATGCGGCAGCTCTCCACCTGTCACAGCTCAGGGGTGTGTTCTTTATGCGGCAGCTCTCCACCTGTCACAGCTCAGGGGTGTGTTCTTTATGCGGCAGCTCTCTCCCTGTCACAGCTCAGGGGTGTGTTCTTTATGCGGCAGCTCTCCACCTGTCACAGCTCAGGGGTGTGTTCTTTATGCGGCAGCTCTCCACCTGTCACAGCTCAGGGGTGTGTTCTTTATGCGGCAGAGCTCTCCCTATCACAGCTCAGGGGTGTGTTCTTTATGCGGCAGCTCTCCACCTGTCACAGCTCAGGGGTGTGTTCTTTATGCGGCAGCGCTCTCCCTATCACAGCTCAGGGGTGTGTTCTTTATGCGGCAGCTCTCCACCTGTCACAGCTCAGGGGTGTGTTCTTTATGCGGCAGCTCTCTCCCTGTCACAGCTCAGGGGTGTGTTCTTTATGCGGCAGCTCTCCACCTGTCACAGCTCAGGGGTGTGTTCTTTATGCAGCAGCTCTCCACCTGTCACAGCTCAGGGGTGTGTTCTTTATGCGGCAGCTCTCCACCTGTCACAGCTCAGGGGTGTGTTCTTTATGCGGCAGCTCTCCACCTGTCACAGCTCAGGGGTGTGTTCTTTATGCGGCAGCTCTCCACCTGTCACAGCTCAGGGGTGTGTTCTTTATGCGGCAGCTCTCCACCTATCACAGCTCAGGGGTGTGTTCTTCATGCGGCAGCTCTCCACCTATCACAGCTCAGGGGTGTGTTCTTTATGTGGCAGCTCTCCGCCTGTCACAGCTCAGGGGTGTGTTCTTTATGCGGCAGCTCTCCACCTATCACAGCTCAGGGGTGTGTTCTTCATGCGGCAGCTCTCCACCTATCACAGCTCAGGGGTGTGTTCTTCATGCGGCAGCTCTCCACCTGTCACAGCTCAGGGGTGTGTTCTTTATGCAGCAGCTCTCTCCCTGTCACAGCTCAGGGGTGTGTCCTTTTCGGCAGCTCTCCACCTGTCACAGCTTAGGGGTGTGTTTTTTATGCGGCAGCTCTCCACCTGTCACAGCTCAGGGGTGTGTTCTTTATGCGGCAGCTCTCCACCTGTCACAGCTCAGGGGTGTGTTCTTTATGCGGCAGCTCTCTCCCTGTCACAGCTTAGGGGTGTGTTCTTTATGCGGCAGCTCTCCACCTATCACAGCTCAGGGGTGTGTTCTTTATGCGGCAGCTCTCTCCCTGTAACTGTTGCAGCTTCTAACAGTAGATTCAGCTGGTGGCAGTTGAAGGATAGAACTAAGCATGTGCGACCACCTCTGTGAGGTGGACAGAGAAATTAAGAAAAGACTAAACAGCAGGTGGCGCTACACAAATGTGTTTCACTGAATAACTCGCAGGCTATGTAATATTTTTATTTCAATTCAATTGCAAAAGTATTTAGAGGCAGGTGCTGATTTGCAGAGTGTAGAATATTTTTGGTGGACAACCCTTTTTAAGCTTGGAGAGTCTGAAGGTTTTCAGGAGGATCCCCAGGAATCCATTCTCTTTAGTGGCGGTCCTAGCTCAAGGCCCCCCATGATACATGGACACATGCACATTTCAAGCAGGTCAATGAGTTTTCCTGTAGCTCTTCCCATACTTTGCTCCTTCTCTTGTAGAACGACTACATTCTCTCCCCCGGACCCCGACATCCAGCCGAGCCCTCCGCCTGCCGCAGCGTCTAAGAGGAAAAAGCAGAAAACTCCCAAAGCAGCTCAAAGAGCAGCTCCAGATGAGACGCCGACCTCTGCAAGACGTCTTACAGGTTTGATCCATAATTTGTGTGAAATGAAATCCCCAGTAAATAAAAATCCTACAGTTGTCTCCCCCAATTTATACTCTGGTTTCTTAGTTATATCTGTATCTGGGAAAGCTGGATAACAACATGGCGGCCATTACATTGCAGGATAGCCTCTAGGAGCAACGGGCGTGTTACCATTACACCTAGAGGTTCTGCTCTCTCTGCAACTGCTGTGCCCCGCTGTTCAGCTGACTGAAGGGGCTTCGGTGACCTGACGAGCTCCAGTCCGCTCTCAGGACAGTCTTGCTGACGGGATCGGCAGATCCCAGTCAGTGTCTACCAGGCACAGCGCTCTACATGTTGTAGTGGCCGTGACCGGTACTGCAGCTCCCATTCGGATCTATCCACTGTATGGCGCTGTGCCTTCAGGATTTGGCGTGAGGTTGTCAGGGATCCTAAAGATTATAATTGCGTTTGAACATTCTGATGCATATGGGGCCTGACAGACGGCCGACGGGTATAATAGCGATGCCTTAGGCTAGCCGCGCACACGGCGTAGAAGGCTAGATTCTGGATGTGCACACTAGATGCTAATAGATAAAGTTCTGCATCACATAGAAATATATACATATGTCAGGTGGCTCGACCAACAGACTACCAAAGAATTAGGTGCACTCTCCTATGGCGACACCCCCGCCAATGTAGTTACAAAGGGAAATAGTATAGTAGTGGAGGGCGCTCTAAAATCTGGTGCTTTAGATGGAAAAAGGTATCTATATCCAAGATATTTCCTTCAAAGAAGCAATTTTATTTATAAAAACTATATAAAAATGTACAAATGAAAATAAAAGCTAAAAATATATAATAAAAAAGGGAAATAATAAAATCAATACTTTATCTGTCTATATCCTTATTCAGACATAGATCTGCCTATAATATTGCGATTACCCATAATGTATGCAGGGATTCAATGATAATTCATGAGGATATAGATAAAGTACTCAATCATCACAGTACACATAACCACATGCTCCGCTGGGTACATAAAATCACATGTTACACTGAATACATATGTTTTTTTACTGGATACAAAACGTTTCCCGCTGAGTATAAAAAATTCTGCTGAATACAAAAACTTTTACTGGATATAAAGAAAAAGTTTGTCCATGTGTGTCCTAGTATTTGGGCAGAAATCTGCGTATTTAGTTGTAGTTGCCGTTAGTTACTCCAGGTACTCAACAGAAGTTTGTAAGGATATCAATCGAATATATGCTGTTATATTACACCATTGGCAGTCACCGATATTGTCCAGTATAGTCCATATAGGTATCTTCAAATAGAATTGTTGTTAGTAATTGTCAGTATCTGAATCTGGCCAATATAGGGTTAATGAACATACCCCAGTATAGGCTGTTTCCTCCTTCAGAATCCAAAATATATACTGGTATACCGATCATATATCAGGTGTAATGTCTATATTGAGACCGTCCTTACTGTAGTATTAGTAGATGTTAAGGAGAGGTATGGGGTAAATAACTACGTAACCGCGGCTTGTATGTGTCCAGGGGTGCTCTGTCATTCAGAACTAGCGGGACTCACGGTTACTTTAGTTCGTAGGATTGCCTTGCTGGTCTCGGCGTCCCACGTGGCGTCCCACGTGTCCTTGGAGTCCTCTCCGGAGCTCTCCTGTTTGCTGTTTGTGATGAATATCAGTTATAATGGATCCAATTTGTCATGTGCTGGTCCCGTATGTGCACATACTATCTGCCTCAAGCCCAGACGCATTTCGAGGCTTCCTTCATCAGTGGGAGGTAGTAGTATTATGCACCATTTTGGATCCTATTTATATTACATTTCTTAATCAAAAGAGGAGGTGCAGCCCAACGAAGTCTAAATCAATATATGGAATGGATCAGTATGTGAAACATGGTTATAAGGGAAAATAATAGCATTCTGAATACAGAATGAATAGTAAAATAGCGCTGGAGGGGTTAAAAAAATAAATAAATAAATTTAACTCACCTTAGTCCAGTTGATCGCGCAGCCCAGTTTCTCGTCTGTCTCCTTTGCTGAACAGGACCTGTGGTGAGCATTCATTGCAGGAACAGGACCTGTGGTGACGTCACTCCAGTCATCACATGATCCATCACCATGGTAAAAGATCATGTGATGGATCATGTGATGACCGGAGTGACGTCACCACAGGTCCTGTTCAGCAAAGGAGACAGACGAGAAGCCGGGCTGCGCGATCAACTAGACTAAGGTGAGTTAAATTATTTTTAATTTTTTTTAACCCCTCCAGCGCTGATTTACTATGCATTCTGTATTCAGAATGCTATTATTTTCCCTTATAACCATGTTATAAGGGAAAATAATAATGATCGGGTCTCCATCCCGATCGTCTCCTAGCAACCGTGCGTGAAAATCGCACCGCATCCGCACTTGCTTGCGGATGCTTGCGATTTTCACGCAACCCTATTCACTTCTAAGGGGCCTGCGTTACGTGAAAAACACAGAATATAGAGCATGCTGCGATTTTCACGCAACGCACAAGTGATGCATGAAAATCACAGCTCATGTGAACAGCCCCATAGAAATCAATGGGTCGGTATTCAGTGCGGGTGCAATGCGTTCAACTCACGCATCGCATCCGCGCGGAATACTCGCCCGTGTGAAAGGGGCCTAAGGCCTCTTTCACACGAGCGTGGCGTGTGAGGGCCCGATAAGGTGCGTTGCAGTAAAATGCACGATTTTTCCACGAGAGTGCAAAGCGTTTTAATGCGTTTTGCACGCGTGTGAGAAAAATCGCCATGTTCGGTACCCAAACACGGACTTCATCACTGAAGTTCAGGTTTGGGATCGGTGTTGTGTAGATTTTATTATTTTCCCTTATAACATGGTTATAAGGGAAAATAATAGCATTCTTAATACAGAATGCAAAGTAAATTAGGGCTGGAGGGGTTAAAAAAAATAAAAAAGTTAACTTACCTGCTCCATAGCTGCCGGTCTCTGTTCTATCTTCAGGACCTGGCAAAAGACCTGTGGTGACGTCACTATGGTCCAATGACATGGTTCATCCACCATGGTGAGGGACCATGTGATTAGATCATGTGATGTGACGTCACCACAGGTCCTTAGCCGGCAGCTCAACATTACAGAAGAAAACAGAAATCCGCAACTACGCGATCAAGTGGACTCGGTGAGTTAATTAATTTATTTTTTTAACCCCTCCATCACTATTTTACTTTGCATTCTGTATTCAGAATGCTATTATTTTCCCTTATAACCATAATACTAGAACATGGGGGGCACACCAAAAATCATTAAAACAGAGTGCTGGCCTGGTATATATATTATAACATGAATACAACCAGAAAAAGAAATACCAAACAATGGCCACACATCAAGATCATAAGCAATTTATTGAAATATCAAAAATTAAAAACAACAACATATACATGGAGCAGACCCCAAGGATGGTATAATAAAAGTATGACAATAGTTTTATCAATGTGTGATAATGTCCCACAGGTAGATCAATACACAAATGATTATACCATGAAATCCCTACAAAAATTGTATCCCTCAAGCCTACAGCGAGGACAAAAACACGATGGTAACACACATAGCATACAAAACCTATCCAGGGGGCATGCAATCAAGCCTAACGCGTATCGCTGGTTCCTGGACCAGCTTCCTCAGAGGTCCATGTACGTTGTGAACCTAGAAGTTCATCCTATATAATCAGTATCATTAATTATTTAAATTACATAAATATGAGTCAGATGTGGTCATACCTGTTGCGTTGGCAACACGCCGGCTTCGCTGGCGCCTGCGGGTGCGCATGGATCATGCACCGGGACAAACTTAGGTGACACCTATCGGCTCCTTCACCCAATGTCTAATCTTTCTAACAGGTATGACCACATCTGACTCATATTTATGTAATTTAAATAATTAATGATACTGATTATATAGGATGAACTTCTAGGTTCACAACGTACATGGACCTCTGAGGAAGCTGGTCCAGGAACCAGCGATACGCGTTAGGCTTGATTGCATGCCCCCTGGATAGGTTTTGTATGCTATGTGTGTTACCATCGTGTTTTTGTCCTCGCTGTAGGCTTGAGGGATACAATTTTTGTAGGGATTTCATGGTATAATCATTTGTGTATTGATCTACCTGTGGGACATTATCACACATTGATAAAACTATTGTCATACTTTTATTATACCATCCTTGGGGTCTGCTCCATGTATATGTTGTTGTTTTTAATTTTTGATATTTCAATAAATTGCTTATGATCTTGATGTGCGGCCATTGTTTGGTATTTCTTTTTCTGGTTGTATTCCCTTATAACCATGTTATAAGGGAAAATAATACAGATCGGGTCCCCAGCCCGATCGTCACCTAGCAACCATGCGTGAAAATCGCACCGCATCCGCACTTGCTTGCGGATGCTTGCGATTTTCACGCGGCCCCATTCACTTATATGGGGCCTGCGTTGCGTGAAAAACGCTGACTATAGAGCTTGCTGCGATTTTCACGCAACGCACAAGTGATGCGTGAAAATCACAGCTCATGTGCACAGCCCCACAGAAATGAATGGGTCCGGAATCAGTGCGGGTGCAATGCGTTCACCTCTGAATAGCTTCGTTTTCTTATTGTTAGTTTAATGTGCAGTTGTGTTTAAGACGTCTGAATTGACTTGTGGGTATTCAATAACCAAATGGGAAGGTGACATCTGGAGAATAGGATAGAACGGATTTTCATGACAAGTTTGTGGAAGGTGCTACACATAAGTCTATGGTTTATATTTTTTATCGTTAAGGGGTACTTTCACACTAGCGTTATTCTTTTCTGGCATTGCGTTCCGTCCTAGGGGCTCAATACCGGAAAAGAACTGATCAGTTTTAGGCCTCATGCACACGACCGTTGTGTGCATCCTTGTCCGTTGTTCAGTTTTCCGTGATTTTCTGCGGACCCATTGACTTTCAATGGGTCCGTTGAAAACTCGGAAAATGCACCGCGTCCGTGATCCGTGTTTCCTGTCCGTCAAAAAAATATGACCTGTCCTATTTTTTGGACGGACAACGGATCGCGGACCCATTCAAGTCAATGGGTCCGTGAAAAAACACGGAGGCACACAAGATTGTTATCCGCGTCCGTGATCCGTGTCCGTTTTTTTCCTATCATTTTCAAGGCAAACTTGACTTAGATTTTTTTTTCACTTTTCTGGTCTGGTGATCCTCCAAAAATCAAGGAAGACACACGGAAGAAAAAACGGACACGGATCACGGAACAACGGAACCCCGTTTTGCGGACCGTGAAAAAATACTGTCGTGTGCATGAGGCCTTATCCTAATGCATTCTGAATGGAGAGCAATCCGTTCAGGATGCATCAGGATGTCTCCAGTTCAGTCTTTTTGCCTTTTCAGGACGTCCAAAATTCCGGAACACTTGCCGGAATGTTATTGAAATGCATTAAGGCCCCAAATGTTCCGGCAAAACAGTTCCGTTTTTGCGGTCTGCACATGCTCAGACCGCAAAAAAAAAAAAAAAAAAAAAATGCCAGATCCATTTTTCCGGATGACACCACCGGAGAGACGGATCCGGCATTTAAATGCATTTGTCATACGGATCAGAATCCTGATCTGTCTGACAAATGCCATCAGTTTGCATACGTGTTGACGGATCCGGCAGACAGTTTAGTCGATGGAACTGCCTGCCGGAATCCTCTGCCGCAAGTGTGAAAGTACCGTACCCTAAATCCAATCTGTGATTTACTTATGTTAGTTGTAAACCTCAGATTTCTCTCATTATTGTTAATCTGAAATAAAAAATTGTTGAAAAGATCTTCTGCATCTTGCCATATGACTACAATGTATTCAGTGTAACACGTGATTTTATGTACGCAGCGGAGCATGTGGTTATTGAGTACTCCATCTATATCCTATGAATTATCATTGAATCCCTGCATACATTATTGGTAATCGCAATATTATAGGCAGATCTATGTCTGAATAAGGATATAGACAGATAAAGTATTGGTTTTATTATTTCCCTTTTAAGGGTACTTTCACACTAGTGTTTTTCTTTTCCGGCATAGAGTTCCGTCCTAGGGGCTCTATACCGGAAGAATCCTGATCAGTATTATCCTAATGCATTCTGAATGAAGAGGAATCCGTTCAGGATGTCTTCAGTTCAGTCACTGTACGTTTTTTGGACGGAGAAAATACCACCGCATGCTGCAGTATTTTCTCTGTCCAAAATGCCGGATGCGCAGGCCTTTTAAAATGTGAAAAAGATAAATACCGGATCCGTTTTTCCGGATGACAACCAGAGAGACGGATCCGGTATTGCAATACATTTGTGAGACGGATACACATTCCCTTTTTTTATTATATATTTTTATCTTTTATTTATATTAGTACATTTTTATATAGTTTTTATGAATAAAATTGCTTCTTTGGAGGAAATATTGTGGATATAGATCTTTTTCCATATGGAGTGCCCTCCACTACTATACTATCATAGAAATAAATGGGGTCTGTCAAAGCCGCTCCCTTTCCTTCTTCCAGCTCATATGAGCGGTCCACTCTGCACCTGCATTCCACCCAGTCACACTAGGTACGGTACTTCCTGCTACTTTTTACACTGAAATCTAATCTGTGATGTGTGAACACGGCCTAAGGGCTCATTCACGCTTCTATATTACAAATACATGTTAATTCATTTTCTTTGATGAAAAGCGGCACCAATACATTTACATACTTTTATTCACACTTCCAATTATTTTTTTTATACTTTGTTATTTATGCTTCATTGTTACCTTTTTCAGTCCACTGGAATCAATGTTTTTTTGTTTTGTTTTTTCATTTTCTTCAGTTGTCTAGTTTTTTTAATTTTATTTCCTCCTGTGGAGGAGATGATACTTACCTACTACCCGCTGCTCTGTTCCGGCTCCCTGACTCTCTCTTCATTGGACTTCTGCTCCCTGTCTGTCATCTCCTGAATGGACGGGGTCGCGTGCACTGCTGCAGCCGATGACTGGCCTCTGCAGTGACCGAACAGTGAGGCCAGTCATTGGCTGCAGCGGTGCACGTGACCCCATCCGTTTGGAAGTTGCAAGACGGGAAGCCTCAGAGCTAGAACGGAATGGCGGGGAAGGTAAGTATGGATTTCTCCACAGGTATGCTCCCTGGGAAGGGGAAATTAAAAAAAATAAAACCTGGACAATCCCTTTAAAGGTCTCCCTGTCCTGACAAATCTGTTATATTCTTCTTTGTTCAGCCTATAATCCAGAATATTTGATAATCAGTTCTTCGGATTAATCAAAGTATATATACATTTGCATGTATGTGTATATATATTTATGTTTGTTTTTTTAGAAATATATTATTAGCAGATATAATGTACAGCGCTACAGACTACATTGGCGCCATATAAACATAATATTTTCATATAAATAATTGTGCTGATTGTGTTTTTTTTAATCAATATTCATTCATACCTGGCAATCGTGTAACTTTTTTCTTTTTCATGTTTTCTTGCACTGTTCTCCTACATTCTTTTCTTTTCTCCATCTTTTTTTTTCTCCCCCCCCCCCCCCCCATCTCATCTGCTCTGATACATTCCCAACTTGTACCCAAATTTTTCCTGAATTTATCCCTGCACCAAGATCCGTATCCGCTGCAGAACTCCCAGTTCCTTGTTCACAGTTTGGAAGGGCACAGTGATCTAGTGACGTGTGTTCTCATACATGACACATACATAATCTCTGGGAGGTGAGACATGTACATCATCTGTATTACTTCAAAAGGTGGCCACAGCACTCATCAGTTGTAGAAGGCTTTTCCCGGGTGCATGTCCCTTATGGATCTGTGACAGTGTAGGGGGAGGGGAGGAACAGCAGAATGACAACAGAAGGAAAATGACCAGGAACTAGGCCTCAAGGCTAGGGAAAGGGAAATGGTGACCACCTAAGGAAACCCTAAAGCTATCCCTGACTCCTGTCAGTATGAATAGACCCTGAAGGTGGGAATATACATACACCGGAAACCTAGGCCCTAGTAACCCTGAAAATCCCTAGGATTAGTGACAGGGTCTGAGACTACTGGTCCTTACCAGATGAACGAACAAGCATCTCCCTGAGGCCTAGTAAACAACAAGCAAATGGGAGCAACAAAATACCAAGAGAAGTACACTTATCTACAATAGAAAATGGATGAGCAGGAACTCAGATGAGGACTACACACCAGCTCGTCCAACTCCAGGTAGATAATATAAACCGCATGGTAAGAAGTGTGAGTCCAGACTAAATAGAGGAGCAGTAATGACCACAAGCTACACCTGAGACAAGAGGTGTGGTCATTACCAACAACAACACTGCAACAAGTGAAAACAGATAGGCTGTCAGATAACCTAACGTGCAGCCAGTCTCTCAGATCTTCTAACCTCTATCACTGTAGGGACCGTGACAGGCTCCTCCTCCACCTTAGGACCACTACTTTGTAGATACACCATTTAGACGGCACTCCAGATATGCAGTGTTCGCCTGAAAACTTTCTTTCAGCCGATGTGCACAGTGGTCCAGCAACGTTTCGGGCTCAGGAGATAATTAGCCCTTTTTCCAAACATGTTGGTGCACTCTGGTCGAGTGCTGGCTGTGGTGTGACCAGAGTAGACTAACATGCTTGAAAAAGAGCTAATAAATAAAATAAAGATTTTCATGTGAACACTTCACATCATATGTAGTCACAGTGATCCCACCATTACGTAGACCAGCGTTCCCCTAATAGACTTTATAAGGGTCCCGTGCTGTATCTTTTTACATGGCTTCCATTGATCTGAATAGCATCTGGAGCACAGATCGCCACCTAGGGGCAGCATCTGGCTGCAGACATTGTGGAGGGATTGAGGAGCGTTTATTATAGGGGAGTGTAAAATGTAACTTGGCATCAACTAGAAAGACAGAGACAAGTTTCCTGTCCTACATCAACCTGTCTGTTACGGCTTGTCTCCTGCCTTTTGCTTCCATTTTTCTTTTTCCGTCTTTCCTTGCCCTCCATCTTGAGATAGTTGGGACACCTCAGTACGTGTATGGGATGTACCGTCCCGGTCAGAGGTCAGGACGCTGTGTGGCCACACTGGAGGAGTCGCCTGCATGGTCATGGTCTACCTGGATGGAACCAAGCTAGGTAAGTGACCGCTGAATAAGCTGAAGGGCAGAAATCTGGGACTGAAGAAACGCTGATGTGGATTTTTTCGTTCTAGCTTCAGATCTTTTGCCTCTTGGAGAACATTTTGTCTGCAGCGGATCGTCCGATTGCAGCATCAAAGTGTGGAGCCTGAATACAGGTAAGAGTGAGGAAAGTTTGAAACCAGCGTGTACCCATGTAATGCATGGTGGCAGCAGACCTCCAGAGTGAAAGCTGATTGTCTGTTACAGGGGTTGTCTAGGAGTATATAAGGATATGCTTCCCCCCCTCCCCCCCACAAACAGCGCCACTCTTGTCCTTGGTCATGTATGGTATTGCAGTTTTCATATAAGTGTGACTAAGCTGCAATGACCAGCCATTACACATGAACAGCATTTATTTAAAAAAAAAAGCATATCCATTGTTATAATCATAACATTGACTATAATTATAGTCAAGTCCTTTAACTTAAGGGATTTTCCAGGGCTCTAATATTGTCGCCCTGTCCTAAGGATTGGTGGGGGTCCTACTCCCAGCACGTCTGTCAGTCACAAGACCATTCGAGTGAATGGGACTGAGCTGCAATACCAAGCACAGCCACTATACAATGTACAGCGCTGTGCTTGGTCCGGGTGCCACTGATTGACAGGGTTGCTGTGGGTCGCCCACCACCACTGATCTGATATCCTGAAGGTAGGTCATCAATATGTAAGGCTCCGACAACCCTTTAATAGGACATTGTGAACATGGTTGTCGCAAACAATGAAGGAAATAGACTGATATGTTACGTTTTTGGATGTCCCAGTAATGATTGTTGTGCTCTTTCCCCCAGTTCAACCTCTCCTCAGTATATACACATTCTCTGCGGTGTCTGCCATCACTCATGTACCACATACAAAGCTGCTAATTTCAGGGTCAGGTAAGGCGATACAGATTTTCATTAAAACTTTGACGAACCACACTGTAATAGTACGACGCAGGCAGGAGTCCACAGATGACTGGTGCCATGCTGCTACACTGCTGTGATCCTGCTTAGGTACGCCCTAATAACCGGCCAATGTGCTTGGATACATGTACACATTAGTATGTCAGAACATAAATGACGAACCCCTTCGCAACCTTTAACCTTTTCGCTACCAGCGCCGTACATGTATGGCGCTGGTGCGATGTGTAAACATGACGCCCCCTCGCACGTGCAGCCGGTGTCATGGCCGGCAGATCTCTGCTGTTTCATACAGCAGAGACCTGCGGCCAATTACCGTGACCGGCAATAATGCCGATCACGGTAATTAAATGCTGTGATCAACTGAGATCACAGCACCTAAATGCGCAAAAATCCTGAAGCTCGTGCTTCTGGGTTTCCTACCTATGCCCCGTGTGTCCAATCCGGGCATAGGTAGTTGCGCCGAATACTGGTGAACAGTAAGCGAACAGTATTCAAACTGCAATTCCTATTTTGGCCACCAGATGGCAGGCCAGGATAAGTAAAGAGCAAAATAAGCTAATAATAAATTCCTGATAAACCCCCAAAAAAAAAGTTATAAGCTTATATATGAGGCACATAATGATCACAATTTTTTTTTTTTTTATGTTAAAAAATATATAATACATATACAGGTCCTTCTAAAAAAATTAGCATATTGTGATAAAGTTCATTATTTTCTGTAATGTACTGATAAACATTAGACTTTCATATATTTTAGATTCATTACACACCAACTGAAGTAGTTCAAGCCTTTTATTGTTTTAATATTGATGATTTTGGCATACAGCTCATGAAAACCCAAAATTCCTATCTCATAAAATTAGCATATCATGAAAAGGTTCTCTAAACGAGCTATTAACCTAATCATCTGAATCAACTAATTAACTCTAAACACCTGCAAAAGATTCCTGAGGCTTTTAAAAACTCCCAGCCTGGTTCATTACTCAAAACCGCAATCATGGGTAAGACTGCCGACCTGACTGCTGTCCAGAAGGCCATCATTGACACCCTCAAGCAAGAGGGTAAGACACAGAAAGACATTTCTGAACGAATAGGCTGTTCCCAGAGTGCTGTATCAAGGCACCTCAGTGGGAAGTCTGTGGGAAGGAAAAAGTGTGGCAGAAAACGCTGCACAACGAGAAGAGGTGACCGGACCCTGAGGAAGATTGTGGAGACGGACCGATTCCAGACCTTGGGGGACCTGCGGAAGCAGTGGACTGAGTCTGGAGTAGAAACATCCAGAGCCACCGTGTACAGGCGTGTGCAGGAAATGGGCTACAGGTGCCGCATTCCCCAGAAACAGCGGCAGAAGCGCCTGACCTGGGCTACAGAGAAGCAGCACTGGACTGTTGCATGTCATTCGGAAATCAAGGTGCCAGAGTCTGGAGGAAGACTGGGGAGAGGGAAATGCCAAAATGCCTGAAGTCCAGTGTCAAGTACCCACAGTCAGTGATGGTCTGGGGGCCATGTCAGCTGCTGGTGTTGGTCCACTGTGTTTTATCAAGGGCAGGGTCAATGCAGCTAACTATCAGGAGACTTTGGAGCACTTCATGCGTCCATCTGCTGAAAAGCTTTATGGAGATGAAGATGTCATTTTTCAGCACGACCTGGCACCTGCTCACAGTGCCAAAACCACTGGTAACTGGTTTACTGACCATGGTATTACTGTGCTCAATTGGCCTGCCAACTCTCCTGACCTGAACCCCATAGAGAATCTGTGGGATATTGGGAAGAGAAAGTTGAGAGACGCAAGACCCAACACTCTGGATGAGCTTAAGGCCGCTATCGAAGCATCCTGGGCCTCCATAACACCTCAGCAGTGCCACAGGCTGATTGCCTCCATGCCACGCCGCATTGAAGCATCCTGGGCCTCCATAACACCTCAGCAGTGCCACAGGCTGATGCCTCCATGCCACGCCGCATTGAAGCCTCCTGGGCCTCCATAACACCTCAGCAGTGCCACAGGCTGATTGCCTCCATGCCACGCCGCATTGAAGCCTCCTGGGCCTCCATAACACCTCCGCAGTGCCACAGGCTGATTGCCTCCATGCCACGCCGCATTGAAGCCGTCATTTCTGCAAAAGGATTCCCGACCAAGTATTGAGTGCATAACTGAACATAATTATTTGAAGGTTGACTTTTTTTGTATTAAAAACACTTTTCTTTTATTGGTCGGATGAAATATGCTAATGTTTTGAAATAGGAAATTTGGGTTTTCATGAGCTGTGGCCAAAATCATCAATATTAAAACAATAAAAGGCTTGAACTACTTCAGTTGTGTGTAATGAATCTAAAATATATGAAAGTCTAATGTTTATCAGTACATTACAGAAAATAATGAACTTTATCACAATATGCTAATTTTTTTAGAAGGACCTGTATATAAGTTTAACTCACCCCCCTTTCTGTATAATTTAAAAATAAATACCTAAATAACAATAACTATAAACATCATTGGTATCACCGCGACCGAAAATGTCCATACTATTAAAATAGAACCAAAAATTCCAATACGGCGAATGGCGTAACGGAAAAAATGATCAAAATGGCTGATTTGCAATTTTTTCATTGCTTCTCTTACCCCCAAAAAATGTAATAAAATGTGATCAAAAAGTTACACATACTCCAAAATGGTATCAATTAAAAGTACAGATTGTTCCGCAAAAAATGGGCCCCTAAACAGCTCAGTAGACATAAGTATAAAAAAGTTATGGGGGTCAGAATATGGTGATATAAAAAAAAACCATTTTTCTCAAAGTTTAAATTTATTTTTACACTATCTAGACATAAAGAACCTATACATATGGGGTATCGTTGTAGTCATACTGACCCAGAGAATGAAGGGCATGGGGCAGTTTTGCTGTGGGAACAAAACCTGTAAAACGGTGGAGGGATTGCGTTAATTTTTTTTTCAAATTCCATCCCATTTGGAATTTTTTTTAACGCTTCCCACAACATTTTATGCCATAATTAATAGTGGCATTACAAAGTACAACTTGTCCCGCCAAAAATAAGCCCTCATACAGCTATGTGACCGGAAAAATTAAAAAAAAGTTATGGCTCACGGAAAATAGGGACGAAAAATGAAAACGCAAAAACAAAAAAAACCTCCGGTATCCAAAGGGTTAAAGATGGTGCCTGCTCACACATACAGCAGGCGCCATAACCGTTGGATTTCTGCAGTTTCAAACAGCAGAGGCCCAGGGCGAATGTATGCAATCAGCCATAAGGCTGATCGCATGCATTTAACCTCTCAGATGCTGTGGTCAAATTTGACCACGGCATCTGAGTGGTGCAGATGTGGGAGCCATGTACTCCTGCGCCCATAACAGCGTTCCCCAACTAAGATCAGGGAAGCAGTAGTACTCCAGTGATGGCTTGGAGCCCCCATCATTGAAATATTTCAATATAGGCCAGCAGATGGCAGCACTATATTTGAATACAGTGAATGGTGTGTTCTGCGATGGCTGTATATCCATCATAGAACACAATTGGCAATCTAATGATTGCTACTTGCAAAAAACCTTATAAGCATCAATGCATCCAAAAACAGATTTTTTTTTTGATTTTTTTAAATGGCCAATTCACAATTTTTGGTCATTACACCTCCCAAAAGAATAAAAAGTAATCAAAAAGTCACACACACTTCAAAATGGTATCAATGAAAATTTCAGACCGGCCCGCAAAAATGAGACCTCATACAACTCAGTTTTACCACAAAGGGAACACCGTAAATCCCCCCCCCCCCCACCCTTAAAACGTTGCAGAATTGCGTTTTGTTTTTCAATTCCATCCCATTTTGATTTTTTTTTCCAGCTCCCCACTACATCACATGCAATACTAAATAGTGCCTTTAGAAAGTACAAAAAACAAGCCCTCATACGGCGTGACTGTTCATGTGAACAGAAAAATAAAAAAAAGTTATGGCTTTGGGAAGGCAGGGAGTGAAAAATGAAAACACACATAAAGAAAATGGTAAATCGTAAGGTCCATTTAGGGGCTATTGTCCTGATGACCAGTCCTCTGGATAGGTCATGAGCATCTGATTGGCAGGAATCCTGGGTGTCAGAGACCTCACAGTTCAGCGCTGTACATTGTATAGCGGTTGTGCTTGGTATTGCAGCTCGGCATCTTTCCCTTGAATGGGGCTGAGCTGCGCCTGAGCCGTGTGACCAATGAACGTGACGTTGCTGGCCTAGGGTAAGTTGTGATCAGAACATTCACATGAGCAACACGGCGCTTGAAACAGCTGATCAGCCTGATCCCTGGTGTTGGATCCCCACCGATCAGATGTAAAAGATGCTAAATAATAAAATATCTATTAAATCACATTAAAAGTGAGCATACTGCCATGCAGGGTAGACGCTGTGGAACATAGCCATACCTTTCTTGTGACAGTCTGGTCCTCTAATCCTGAAAAATGCTTTTTTATTTTATTTATTTATTGCAATCAAAGTTTCAGTGCACCATGGGAGGGGCTGCTCTGTTCGGGGCACTTAGCCTCCCATGTTTTAATGCTATTAGCTCTGAAATCTCAGTCAAATAAGTGGTAAGACATTGGCCGGTGCACCTAGCGGAGCAATGGTTTACCAAACAGAGCAGCCCCTCCCGTGGTGCACCGAAAACCTTATTTGCATAAAAATAAACTTTTTGGGGGATTAGAGGTTTTTCACGAGGGGTCGGGCTATGCTTCGGGCACCTACCTCACATGTGTTTACTCAGAAACTGATTTTGACTAGTCTGAAGCATCTATTAGGTATTATTAATGAGGTGGTGTACGGTTTTTATGATAAAATCTTCTGCTTTTGTGCCTGTGAAGTTATAATCCTGTTATGGAAATTTGTAGCTCCCTTCGCTTTGATGCACGGGGTACAGTTAGTTCATGAATCCTGTTTGTAGATAGAAAATGTCCTTACAAATCTGACAACATTTGATCCTGATGGATTGAAGTGGAGAGTCCGGCTGTGTAGCTGCTGGTCTGTATGTGTGGGTAATATTTGACTTTCAAATTTGGATTGGGGAGGCGCACCAGTGTGAATGGTCGTGTGCACGTGGGCTAGAAGTCAAGTAGAGTTTGTGTTTGTGCTAAAAAATAAACCTACAAACCCCATATTTTCGTACACGTAATATAATTTATTATATAACTTATACAAGTGTATACAAAGCAACAAATATAATAGACATAATGGGTATCACTATAACTCATGTCGATCTAAGATAAAAAGAACGTTTTGACCACCAGAATAAAACAGAAAAATATTTTTTCTCCTTAAAGGGGTTCCGGACATAACTTCTTCTTTACCCGTTCAGTGAAGCATCGGAGCATTCCATACTCCAATGCTGCCCCTTGCTCTGCGCCGCATCGCGCAGGGCAGGGGCTGTTTTACTTACACTGACACACTGCTAGGCAGAAGTTTCCACCTAGCAGACAATGACGCTAATGGGCGGTCTTTAGCGCTGCCCTAGGCTGTTTTACAGCATGCCCATCAGAAGCCCAGTATCTAAAGAAAAAGCCCTTGCCCTCCGCCATACAGCACAGGGCAAGGGGGAGCATCGGAGCATGAAGTGCTCCACTCAGAGGGGCTGAATGGGCGAAGAAGGGGTTATGTTCAATTTCATCTCTGAACCCGGACAACCCCTTTAAGGCCAATAATGGCCTGGTCTTTAATGAGTTTCAGCAATTATTGCATCGTCGGAGACATCCAGGAGGCAGTGATGCTGAGAACAGCGGAAGGAAAGTGTCATCATGAAAACGGTATATGGGAAAAAATCTGCAGTGTTTAGGTTACACTGAGCAGATAAAAATGTCATTTTGGGACCAGAGAACCCCTTTAAAGAATAGCTGTCACACTTAGACCCTAATTTCAATTTTCATATATGTAGTTACTAATAACATGATAATGTCTCGGATGGTGTAACAGAAAACAAGAAGTTACAAATAGGGATCCGACTGGCTCGATCCAAAACTAAGGAACAAAAGGGTGACCCCTATTAAAGCCCTGAAGCTCTCCCTGTCTTCTCAGCCCATGCAAAGTTCTCAGTGATAGAAGGTTGCATGTCCACGTACCTAGACTGAATGACACCTGCAAACCCTATAATAGTGAGGGACACGACCACCAGCTCCCTGCACTTAATACGGAGTCAGGGTCACCTAGAACCAAGCCAACAGGAAAACAATAAATACAGAAATAGACTTATCTGAAAACCCAGCTGTAGCAACTTCTAGCAGAGAACACAATCCAGGATGTAATATAAACCGCAAGGTGAGGCAGTATAGGAAGGAGATATATAGGGAGGCAATCACTGCTAATAGATGACAGCTGGGAGAGGGAGGAGAGATGTCAAAACGAAAGCAAAACAAAAGATGATCATGCAGGAGGTACTGAAGAACGTCTATCAGAACTTCTCAAAGATCTGGTGGTGACAGATATTCCAGAATCAGTTACTATTAGACTGACTTACCCCATATTTAATAAGATTCAGCCCTTAGCAACCAGTCTGCATAAAACTGCAATTTCACTATTCAGTTAAGATGGCCGCCACTGCCCTCCCCCTGAGGCTAATCCCGCCTGCCCTCACTAGCCAGTAACAATAGCCCCCCAAAAGTGTCAGTAACCACAGCCCTCCCCCTAAAGGGTTAATCTCCTGCAGCACAAAGGGGTCCTCTTACCACATGTTGCTGTCATTTATACACTGAGCAGACGGCAGATCTCCCTTCCCTGCTCTGCGCTGCTCCAACTCTGCATTTTCCAGCTCTGCTGAGTGAGGGAGCGTCTGTCAAGCGCAGGCACGGGGAGAAGTGCACACAGCCCAGGCACTGGTATCAGCTGCTGGGGAGGACCTGGCTCTAATCATTTACTTACAGTCCCTGGCTGTCAGTAATCTGACCTTGCACGCTGCGTGCTTCTGCGTCCTCCGTCCTTCAACACATAGATGGACCCTGCCTAGCAACACTATTTTAAGCAGAGGTAAAAGTAGGCAGTACAGGGAACTAAACTGTGGAATTAAGGGGTAATTGAGTACACAGTGAAAAGTTGAAATAGGGCCACCAAGGAGATATTAATCACCACAATCCAATACTCCAAAAAAAAATATATATATATATATATGACAGTTATACTTTAAAGGAAATATATCATTCGAAAATTGTTTACGATTGTTTGAGATTTTATGTTGAATATATATTCAATTTTCCATGTCATTATCTATATTTAAAAATATCCTGAAATTCTGCCATTTTCGCACTGAGCCTCATAATCGGCTGACACTTCCTGCTGTTTAAAGATCACTTCTCAGCAGTCATCTCATTATCATCACTGGATCCATCATTCACAATAGGTAATGTCACAGCTCACCTCCTTGCACAGGTCACAGAGCATGCCCGCACCACTCTCCTACAAAATGAAACCGGCTGACCTGTTGCATGTGCACTTGTCAGCTGAAGGCATCTGTGTTGGTCCAATGTTCATATGTGCCGCATTGCTGAGAAAAATAATGTTTTAGAATATACAAATGAGCCTCTAGGAGCAATGGGGGCGTTACCATTACACCTAGAGGCTCTGCTGTCTCTGCAACTGCCGCTGCCACTCCATGGCGGTGGACAGGGTCAGGTGTGATGATGTTTTCACTGCCTGGTCCTGTCAATCAAAGTGCAGAGGGCGCAGCAGTTGCAGAGAGAGAGCCGAGCCTCTAGGTGTAATGGGGACGCCCCCATTGCTCCTAAAGGCTCATTTGCATATATTAAAACTTCATTTTTCTCAGCAATGCGGGCACATATAAACATAGGACCAACACGGATGTCTTAGGTACAACACAGTGTCATAGGTACAAATCTGCTGACAGATGCCATTTAAGCATAATTCAGCTCAGGGAAGATGACTGCCACTATCATCATGTGTGGGAAACAAAATGAAAAATAAATAAAAATAACAATAATTTGAAATGATTTTTTTCAGTATCTGGTTTTATTTAGTAGAAAAAATGTGGTGACCCATTACCTTTACAATATAGATAGGTCCGGCAGCACTCCTATGTCCAAAAAACAACCAATTTGGAAAGTCCATATATGATACCTTAGTCACGGAAATGTTGGTGCCCGCAGATCGGGATCCTGGCCGATGATCCACCGTCAAATAGCAATATAAAGAAATCCGCAGCACTCGTCAGATAATCGTGAATAAAATGGATTTATTCCATAGAGCTCTATGGAATAAATCCATTTTATTCACGATTATCTGACGAGTGCTGCGGATTTCTTTATATTGCCATTACCTTTACAGAAATCAAATGAACTGGGAGAATGTAGCCATGAAGGTCTCTATTCACAAAGCGCATGCAGTACTCCATATCTCCTGTAGTGGCCGCTGCAGCGAGGTCTAGGAAAGCTGGGTCCTATCCCCTGTAAAGGTGTGCAAGTTGTCACTCACATTCCTGGAAACAGATGTAACAAGAAGCTTCTGCATAGAATGTCCATCACTGGTGAGGAGGAGGCGACAACCCAAGGACTTTTTAGACTTCTTTGGAAGTTTGCGTCATTGTCCTTGAATGAAGGCGCCGTCGAGACTCTTTATTTAGAAACATCTAGTTGCTTATTTTTACCTGCGCTGCAATTACGTAAGAATCCAGACAATTATCCGCCTGATTATCCGTTCTTTGTTCCTACGTCGCAGCCTCAAGCAGAATAAGGTCGGGGGGAGATTGTGAGCTGTTTTTAAGTTTCTTAACACCTGCTTCTTTTCCAAGTTTTCATGTATGTGAGGGTGGGAGAACCTTGAGTAACTTGTACCGTTACTGCTGAATTTCATGCTGGAAGCTGAGATATGTGATGCTGTATGCACAGATTCTACCAGAAAAATAGTGAGTGCAGCTCTAGAGTATATTACAGGATGTAACTCAGGATCAGTACAGGATAAGTAATGTAATGTATGTACACAGTGACTCCACCAGCAGAATAGTGGATGCAGCTCTGGAGTATAATGCAGGATGTAACTCAGGATCAGTACAGGATAAGTAATGTATGTACACAGTGACTGCACCAGCAGAATAGTGAGTGCAGCTCTGGAGTATAATACAGGATGTAACTCAGGATCAGTACAGGATAAGTAATGTATGTACACAGTGACTGCACCAGCAGAATAGTGAGTGCAGCTCTGGAGTATAATACAGGATGTAACTCAGGATCAGTACAGGATAAGTAATGTATGTACACAGTGACTCCACCAGCAGAATAGTGAGTGCAGCTCTAGAGTATAATACAGGATGTAACTCGGGATCAGTACAGGATAAGTAATGTATGTACACAGTGACTGCACCAGCAGAATAGTGAGTGCAGCTCTGGAGTATTATACAAAATGTAACTCAGGATCAGTACAGGAAAAGTAATGTAATGTATGTACACAGTGACTGCACCAGCAGAATAGTGAGTGCTGCTCTGGAGTATAATACAGGATGTAACTCAGGATCAGTACAGGATAAGTAATGTATGTACACAGTGACTGCACCAGCAGAATAGTGAGTGCAGCTCTGGAGTATAATACAGGATGTAACTCAGGATCAGTACAGGATAAGTAATGTAATGTACGTATACAGTGACTGCACCAGCAGAATAGTGAGTGCAGCTCTGGAGTATAATACAGGATGTAACTAAATGATTTTCCTATTTCATGACGTAAAGTCATAGTTTTATTAAAGACACGGAGGCGAGTATTGCTATCTCCTTCTTTACTTCCACCAATAGCAGCAAAGGAAAAATTAACATAATCAAAACAACCAAGGACCCTCCCCTGACAGATCCTATAATAAGCAGTGTCCTCTTCATATCTTCCTCTTTCTTTGAATCCACGACACCAATCGCCAACCATAACCGAACACGAACCGAACCGGAACTGGAACCGACACCGACCCTTCTGGTCCCTCCGACTGAAGAACTCAAGCCAACATGGCTAACATCTCAGGAAACCTGGAACAACACGGAACGCCATCTGCCAAGGAGTTCTCAACCTGAAACAGAACAAATAATATAGCCAGCGTAAGCACATGGGTACAAAACGCGCAATCTCGACCCTATAACGGTCGCACCTCAAAAAGGTCGCTGAAACAACCATAATCAAACTGAACGGAAAACAGTCATAAATAACAATAAAAGACAGTCAAACAGTCAATAACAACAATACCATAACAATAGGGGGGGCAAGAGAAACCTAGGGCGGGCAATACTCGCCTCCGTGTCTTTAATAAAACTATGACTTTACGTCATGAAATAGGAAAATCATTTAGTTTTACAGCAAGACACGGAGGCTTCGTATTGCAAGTTCAAAGCTGCTCAATAATAGCTGAAAACACATGAGTAGGAGGACGGAAATAAAACTCTGTGAACGTCGTGGCCCTAGACCAGTCAGCCAGACGCAGAATGTCCTCCAAACGAGCCCCCGAAACCGCCAGGGCAGTAGCAGCCGCGCCCCTGGCCGAGTGAGCGGTAAAGATCGTCGTATCAATCCCGGAAAGGGACATGACCCACTTCATCCATCGCGCCAAAGTGGGACTGGTCACCGGGCCAAAGGGATGGCGAATAGAGAGAAAAAGCTGCGGAGTGTCCGCAGAACGGTGAGACCGAGTGCGCAACTCATATTCCCGCAGGCAAACCACAGGACAGAGCGCCGGAGAAGACGGAAAACTGGGATAGGACACCGACCGAATATTGGTCTTGGTACGCCGTGTGATGTTAAAAGTAACACCCTCGGGCGTAAAGGACCTGGCATCATGATCCAGAGCTCTAACATCTGAGACCCTCTTACAGGAAATCAGGCAAAAAAGAGTCAGCAATTTGGCCGACAGCTGACGGAGGGAAAGAGACGCGTTGTCGGGCCAGGAAGAGAGAAAAGACAGGACCAGGGAGACATCCCACGTAGCGGTGAAACGCGGCCGAGGAGGCCGAGCCAAACGCGAGCCACGTAAAAGCCGAGACACCAAAGGGTGTTGACCAGCAGGAACGCCATCAAAACCCTGATGAGTCGAGGAAACCGCGGACCGGAACAAATTGATGGTCCGATAAGCTTTCCCTGCTTCAAAAAGAGACGTCAGGAATTGCAATAAATGGGTCACAGACGCCGAAACGGGATCCAGGTCCCGTTCCATGCACCAGCCAACCCAAGATCCCCAAGCTGCCCGGTAAGATTTTCGGGTGCCGGGAGCCCAAGCGTTGTCCAGGAGGCGTCTAGTTGCCTCCGAAACTCCCTCGACCTCGCCTGGAGTCCTGAGATTCGGCACGCCAGAAGTTGAAGGGAGCCGTCGACCAGGAGAGGATGTGGGGCACCCAGCGGGTCCTGGAGGAGATCCGTCCGCGTCGGGAGTAGGAGAGGCACATCCACCAGGAGTTCCAGGATAATCGGGTACCAGGCTTGAGACCCCCAGAAGGGAATCACCACCACCAATTCCGCCGCCTGACGACGAGTCTGTAGCAGCATCCTCGGAATCATGGCGAACGGCGGAAATGCGTAATGTAGGGCTGCAGACCAGTCCTGGAGAAACGCATCCACCGCCTCTGCCTCCGGATCCGGACGCCAGCTGAAGAACCTGGGCAGGTGAGCGTTGAGACGGGACGCGAAGAGGTCTATGGAACAAGGACCCCAGATGTCCGAGATCATGGAGAACATCTCCGGAATCAACCTCCAGTCGCTGCCGTCCGTGAAGCATCGGGAGCTCCAATCCGCTCGGTAGTTGTGGAGACCCGGAAGGTACTCCGCTTGAACCATGATGTCCCTGGACAGACAGTAGGACCAGAACTCCTTCGCCAGTCGGGCTAAGGTGGCCGATTGAGTGCCGCCTAGATGATTGACGTATCGGACCGCCGACACGTTGTCCATGCGTAGACGGATGCATGCATGAGCTATGCCCTTGGTGAAACTCCTGATGGCAAATGAACCCGCTAGAAGTTCCAGAGCGTTGATGTGAAAACGGGTCTCGGACTCCGACCATCGACCGCCAGTGGAGATACCCTCGCAGTGGGCCCCCCAGCCTTGGAGACTCGCGTCCGACTCCACCGTGAATTCCGGTTGGAATCCGAAAATTGCTCTGCCGTTCCAGGCTTCCAAGTTGCTCAACCACCAACGGAGTTCCTCCTGAGCTTCCTGATCCAGAATCACCGCGTCTGCAAACGAGGCCCCGGCCCGGAGGTGGGCGATCTTCAGACGCTGTAAAGCCCGATAATGTAGCGGAGCGGGGAAGACTGCCTGGATAGAGGAGGCTAATAGCCCAATGATGCGAGCCAGATGGCGTAGCGATAGGGAGGGAGTAGAGAGAGCATGTCTCAACTCCTTGCGTATCGTCCGTAACTTCTCCGCAGGAAGACTGAGGGATTCCGCGACAGAGTCCACCGTGAAGCCCAGAAACTCCATACGCCGAGACGGTGTGAGACAGGACTTCTCGAGATTGAGTAGAAAACCCAGACTCGTCAGCAGATCCGAGGTCCACTGGAGGTGTTGTAGCAGAGACTGCTGACATTGGTGCATAATGAGGATGTCGTCCAGGTATATGACAAGACGCACCCCCCGACTCCGCAGCCAGGCCATGACTGGGCGCAGTAACTTGGTGAAGCACCAAGGCGCCGAGGAAAAGCCGAACGGTAGGCAAGTGAAGCGCCACACTTCGCCCTTCCACAGGAAGCGAAGAAGGTCCCTGGAGGAGGAGGCAACCGGAACCGTCAGATAGGCATCTTTGAGATCCAGCTTCACCATCCAGTCCCCTGGAATCAGCAAGTCCCGAAGGAGGTGAATCCCCTCCATTTTGAAGTGGCGGTAGCGCACCACAGAGTTCAGTGCCCGGAGATTTATGACTGGACGAAATTGTCCCCCTTTTTTCTGAACCAGAAAAATGTGGCTGAGAACGCCCCTTCGGGTAGGAGGGGCCCTTTCTATCGCACCCTTGTGCAAGAGGGAAAAAAGTTCTACGTCCACTAGCTCCCTGTCCGGTAGCGCCAGGGGCGGGGGAGAAAGGATGAAATCTGGGGAACCCGTAAGTTCTATGTGGAACCCCTGCACAGTGTTCAGCACCCATGGGTCTGATGTGATGTTGGACCAAACGTGGGAACATAGACGGAGTCTGCCCCCTACGCGAGGGGTGGAAGAAGTCCCCACTGGGGAAAGACTTACCGAAAGACTTTCTGTAGTTCGGATTCCCTCTAACCGACCTGGAACGCCATTGGCCGCCTCTGGCCGGGAAGAACGAGGGGGGATTTATTTGGTCCTGGAAAGGAGGCCTCTGGTTGAAGGAGCCTCTGCCCGAGCTGCGGGCTTGATAACTGGAACGGCCGGACAGACGGCCCCTACCACTGCCGGCCCTAGTGGAGACCCGTCCCTGAAATACCCTTTTCATGGAGGACTGGGCCTTGTCCAATGCGGTAAATGCTCCAACGTACCTGCTGAGGTCCTTAATGAAGGAATCCCCGAACAGTTGACCCTGAGCCTCCTTCCCTGTCTCAGTGAGTGCCAAGTTGGCCAATTTTGGGTCGATTTTAAACAGGATGGCTTTACGCCTTTCAATAGACAGGGAGGAGTTAGTGCTGCCCGCAATGCAAATGGCTCTTTGAATCCAGCCAGCAAGCTCCTCCGGATCCACCGGAGAGCCGTCCACCTTGGCCGATTCGGCCATCTCAAAAATTTTGGCTAGGGGGCCAAAAATGTCGAGGAGCTTGTCCTGACAACTCTTTATAGCGGAATCTAGCCCTTTACGGGGATTCCAGCCGGTTTTGGCCAAAAACTGTGTCATCTTTTGATCCACAGCTGGCGTTTCGCAGACCTTGTTTGGGATTAATGGTCTGGGGCATTCCGCACGGAGTTTACTGCGCGCCTCTTTGCTGAGAGGACGACGCACCCAATGCTCCAGGTAGTCGCTCACATGAGCTACCGGCATCCACTCCGCCGACCTAGGGTGGTGGAGGGCATCAGGGTCAAATAGTGGGTTGCCAGAGGGATCCACCAGGCTAGAAGCCGTGTTAGGGGCAGAGGTGGATGCGCCCACGGACCCAGATGTGGACGGCCTAGGGCCTGAGGTACCTGGAAATTCCTGTTCCCTCTCCAACTCTCCATCAGAGTGGTCATCTGCCTCCGCATAAGCCTCCATATCCGATTCAATATCAGAATCTATGTCGTCAGTTTGTGCTCTAGCACATTTCCACGTTCGCGCCCTTTCTGCCTGGCGCGGTAAGGCTCTTTTGCGCGATCTAAGCGCGCTATCCTGGGTGGCTTGGATCACACCAATCAAATTCTCCTGGGCAGGAGGTTCAATGGCAGGCTGCGGGTAAGTGGGTGCAGGCATTAAATTAGAGGGGCCCGGAGCATGGGCAGATAAGGCCTGAGATATGGTCTGAGAAATCATTGAGGACATGGAGCCCATGGCCTCTATAATGGCACTAGACACTGAGCGTTGTAGCTCCAGGGCCTGTGTGCTCATGGCTGGCAAACCGGGGTCCCCCGATGGTGGGGGGGGGTTAGGCCCTGAGGGGGAGCGGTCTGAGGACATGATCTCGATTATATCCCTGGGATGATTATAAGAATAATAAAGGGATCCCCTTCTGTACCTAGTCTAAAGTAACTACTCTGTAGCAGAACAAACTGACCTAAGCAGGGGTTAATCACCCCAAGCGCCGCAGGGAGGTAGGAGCCGATCCGGAGCCGAGAGGAGCAGTGAGGCGACTGACGAATGCTCCGAAATCCCGCGAGAGGACGGGCGGGAGCTCCCAAGATGGCCGCCGAGATCTCGCGAGATCTCGGAGCCGCGGGAAGCCAAAGGAAGCGCCGCTGAAAGCCTAGCCGTCGGAGGCCAGCAGGGAGGAATCGGAGCGGCGCAAAGGTAGGGGTAGAGGAGGGGGGTTAAAAACAAAACCCCACAAGTGAAAAGGTCAGGGATAACAGCTTCGATGCCGAGGCCAAGGGGAAGAGAGGGAGGGGGGAAACGAACCCCAGCAGAAGACCGCAATAGGTGTACACAGGATACAGCAAAACTGTGCAAAAAATCCCACAATGAAGGGAAAAAAGGGGGGAAACCTGTCACAGATCAAAACAGTATATATGTATATACTCGGCCAGCATTACAATACCATGCAAAGACATAAATTGCTTTCAATCTAAAGTCACATGAATAAATATAGACAACTTATCTTTGGTGGAGCAGCAAAGAAAGAGGAAGATATGAAGAGGACACTGCTTATTATAGGATCTGTCAGGGGAGGGTCCTTGGTTGTTTTGATTATGTTAATTTTTCCTTTGCTGCTATTGGTGGAAGTAAAGAAGGAGATAGCAATACGAAGCCTCCGTGTCTTGCTGTAAAACTAAGGATCAGTACAGGATAAGTAATGTATGTACACAGTGACTGCACCAGCAGAATAGTGAGTGCAGCTCTGGAGTATAATACAGGATGTAACTAAGGATCAGTACAGGATTTTGACGGTTACCAAAATTTTGCTGTTATTCTTTTTGATAATCAGCAAAAGAATGATATTTTAAGAAGCCTAGTCAGATGTATTTGACAGTCTCACATCTGCCACATGGTTTCCAGCCGTGGTCAGACTTTAGTGGTCTCATACAGGTGACACATTTAGTGATAACCGCCATACCGTCACTGTATGTTACTCTACATACTGTATGGTTGGCTTCTGTCACATGAGATGTTGGCGTTCAGCATGCCCAATCCTGACTTTCCCTGACAGCATTTCACATTCATTAGATGATCTGGTCCTGGCGAAAGCTTTGGGCTCGGCTAACCTAAATCTATTATGCATGGCGGTCTTTACAGTGAATATGAGGGGTAGAATGCGTGTGATCGCTGACATTTCACTTTTCTCTGGAGTTCTCCTTTAACATACTGGGACATCTCCAATGCATTGTAGTCCTTGTGTTGTCCTCTTCTGTCAGACTTCTAGACATTGTATTCAGTTCTCTCCTTTGGCAGTATTAATACTTTATGACTACCTCTCTTTTCCTTCCTGTAGAGCGCCCCCCCCCCCCCAAAATAAAGAATTGACCTAGAAATGTAAATCCCCGAGCTCTGCTCTTGTGCACGGGCTCCTAGAATTTTGCTGTTCTATGAGTTTTCTCGGTCTAGTAGACAGGAATCAAGTACTGAGTGATAATCCCTACTGACGGGTATTACGTCTCAATACAGGCCCCAATTGGGATATAAATCTGGATTATTTGCTCTAACTTTGGATCAGTTTACACTGTCATTCTGTAATTCTAGTTTATTCCTATCTATCCTATGGCTAGGATATGCCATCACTTGGGAGTCTGATCATAGGGACTTCATCAGTCCTGAGTACAAAGTCTCTGCGGTCGTGATTCATCGCTGGCCCTGATTTTTTTCCCTTCCACAGCTGCACTCCGGCCGGCCGGTGTTCAGAGTTGCTGCAGCACAGGTCCCTGCCCAGTCAGAGTCACCGCTGTATAGGGAGCTCAGCTCTAAATCAGCACCGCAGACCCTTCATATTCAGAGTCGGGGGGTCCCAAAGGTCGAACCCCACAGTCAGTAAAGGGTATTCCACACGATGCCACCTTTGGGTCCCACTCATACCTCCAGAATGGGTGTCCTGAAGTGAAGGAGACTACACTGCGCACACGCAGCAACCCTCTGTTCACCGCTGTGGGAATTAAAAAATATCCAAGCGCTGGTTCTGCTATTTCCAACAGCCCCATATAAATGGAGAGGTGCCCGTGCATGCGTGGTGCGCTCTCCATTCACCGCTTCAAAATAAACACAATGCAACAGCGCTCTGCTAATATAAAGTAAAGTAAATACAATCGTGTCATACTCACTATGGAAAGTGTACTCATGCTACGTTATAAATTTGAGATTCTTGGCAAATACATTTTGTTCAAAACTATTTGTGCCTGTCCGCCAACGACAAGGCGATCTCTATAGAACAGAACTTAAACTCAATACTACCTCCGCGGGTTCCACAATGGCCTCCATTAAATACAAGGAATGCAGGTTCCACATGGTTTGACATATTTCTTCCAGGGAGGCACCGGTTCTCTCTGTCTGAGAGGAAGACATGGCCCTAGTGGAATGGGCCTTAATGTTGACTGGACACAGAAGATTTTGAATTTGGTAACACAGGCAAATAGTTTTAATATTAAACATGTCAGCCTCCCAAGACTTCCTGAGGAGTCCTTTGGGGTTTCTTTAGACACCTGAAAGGAGGAGAAGTAGCTATAAGGGAATGGTCGGAGGAAATGGGGGGGTGGGGTAAGGGGGTCTACATTGGAGCCAGAGCTGAGAAAGAAACTCCCACATGTAAGATTTGCGCAAAAAGGGGGGGACCTCTCAAGAGATAGAGAGGGGACCCATAGCATTCTTAGTGTTAAACAGACTAACAGAAGCCTTAGACTGGGGGATCAATAATCTCCCCCCCCCCCCCCCTCCCTTTCTTCTTGCAGGAGAGGGGGATCAGCAGACTCCCTGACCAAGCAAAAAACACCCCCAAAGGGGACTCGCGGATGGCGGCAGCGGTGGTTCGGACTCTGTAGGGGATCGTGCCTCTGTCCCAGACATCGTGGCCGGATGCTTTCGCCCTCTCAGACCGAAGAATAGGTGAGGGGCTCCAGATTCCTCAGAAGCATCCACTGAATGTCCAGGCCTCGGCTTTGAGCCGGGCCGGACGCCGAACTTCCGGAGCGCCGGAAGTGACGTCACACATATGCGCAGTGAAAAACGGACAAGATAGAACATGTTCTATTTTTTTTACGTCCCTTATTCACTGGCTGTAAAAAAAACATGCCGCGTGAGTAACCCCATAGACTACCATTGGTCTTAAAGGGGTGATCCCATGACCAATGTAAAAAATTTAAATCAGACATCATATAGTTCATAACAACCTCTTTGTAACAAAGCTAGAACCAGCCCTGTACCTCACATGTATCCAGAGTAGGGTTGTTGCGGGTATCGAAATATCGATACCCAATCGATACTTTTGTCCTAGTATTGATACGATATCGGGATTTGACATTTATCGATACTAGGCCCTACTGCACAGCCTAGCATGGAGCGCACTGCTGTCAGCGCACTCATGTTCCCTCAGCAGCACAGGGGAGGAGTCGTCACTCTCTCCCTCCCCCCTGTGCCGCCGCTGCTGCCGCCAATAAGAAGAGAGAGGGGTGGAGGAGGGGCAGAAGCACTGTGTTACCTATGATAGTAGAGGACCTGTCATGGGTCTAAACATTGTAAACTAACTATCCGGATATGTAGCGCGGCGCCCAGGGCACTCACTGCACTTACTATTATTCCTGGGCGCCGCTCTGTTCACCCGCTGTGGCCCCGGTATATTCTCCCGCTCTGTATGCTAATTGCTAGCATCAGAGCAATGGGGAGGAGACTGCCCTTTTTTTTCAATGGGCGTTCCTTCTCCCTGGCTATAGCGCTGTCCAGTCAAAGCGCAGAGCATCACAGGGAGAAGGTGAGTTTGTTTATCTCCCTGGCTGTGATGCTCTGCGCTTTGATTGGACAGCGCTACAGCAATGCATGGGCCGCATAGCACGGGCACCGACTGTTGGGTACGCTATCCGCATGCGGTGGCCCATTAACTTGAATCCGCATCCTACGGTCCGCACCGCAAAAAAGTAGTGCATGCACTACTTTTTTGAGGTGAGGAGGCACGGACAGAAACCCCAAGGAAGCACTCCATAGTGCTTCCATGGATCGGTTTTGCGCCGACCTTCCAGATTGTGGACCCATTCAAGTGAATGGATCTGCTTCCGTGATGCGGTGCCAGAACAGCCTGGGCCCGCACTACGGTCCTGGCCGGCACACAGTCATGTGCATGAGCCCTAAATGTGAGATTCTTAGATGCCAGTATGGCACCAGAGGAGGTAGTATTTAGTGTAGGTTCTGTCCTATAGAGATCGACTTGGCACTGGCGGACAGGCACAAATCATTTTGTACAAAATGTATTTTACCAAGAATGTCATATTTATAGCGTAGCATGAGTACATTTTCTACAGTGAGTATGACATGATTGTATTTGATTTACTATTTGTGTTTGCAGAGTGCTGTTCCATTGTTTGTTTTTGCGTTTGTGCTTTCAGCCATGGCGACGTGCACCTGCACACTGGGATGTGTTGACTAAAGCCTCATTCACACGTCAGTGTTTGGTCAGTAATTTTGAGCCAAAATCAGGACTGGAGCCTCCACAGACTGTGGTATAAGGGAAAGATCTGCACCTGTTCTGTGTTTAGAGCCACACCTGGTTTTGGCTTAAAATCACTGACCGAAGTTATCCTGATGTGTGAATGAGGCATAGCCCCATAATTTACTCCCAAAAATAGCTCGCTCTGGTATTTTTGGAACTCCCATAGCAATGAATGGAGAGCACCTGCGCATGCATGGAGAACTTTCCTTAAAGAGGACCTTTCATTTGATTTTTTTTGTTGTTGAATTAAATACCTTTCCTTGTGGGGTACCTGCGATCCAATCACTGCGGAGAGTGTCACAGCCAGGGAGAAGGAGACGCCCACTGAGAAACCCTGGCGTCTCCTCCTCCCTGTACCGATGCTCCGTATTAACATACTGGGCGGGAAAACTGCAGGGGGGCACAGCGGGGCGTAAGAGTGATATTTAAAAAAAAAACAGGCAGGGTGGCAGTATCAGCGGGGGTACCCCGCAAGGGAAGGTATTTAATTAAATAAATAAAAATTAATAATAAATCAATGAAAGGTCCTCTAACTTTGGGGTCCCTGTTCTGGAGATAGGTACAGGTTCCACCTCCAGGGCCCGCTCCTCTCAGACATTGATGGCATAACCTAGCGATACGCTATAAAAGTATGAGATAGGAATACCCCTTTAAGTGATGGCATATCCCAGTCAGATGTATCCGATGGGAATCCTCCTTTAAATGCAAGAGTGGACCGGTTCTTCAATGACTGCAGACGTGTGACTGACCTCGCGCTATCATTAGAGGCTTACTAGTTTTATTACAATAAAGCTTTGCAACTTTGCATTTAATTTTCTCAGTATTTTCAAGATCTTTGCTTCCTTTCAGTGACTGAAAATCTTCCTGTTTACATCCAGAGGCTGAAAACATGCCCTGACCTAAGACTTCTCACAGCTGAGGGTTTGACACAGTTGTGTCCAGTCTAGACAAACCTCTTTCATGTAAACAGACGGATACGTTTTTACCTGCACTGATACACTGTAGCAAACTATCAAGACAGGAGGGAGATTTGTGTGGCTGGTATGTTGAGCTCACAGAGGATTGCCTGGACAGGAAATGATTGGAACAAATTCTCAGCTGTGAGGTCTGTATAAGGGCTCATTCAGACGACCGTATGAATGGCTCCGCTTCATTTCAATGGGGCCACAAAAGATGCGGACACTGTGCCGCCGCTCTGTCTTGTGGTTACATAACGGTGTAGACCTGCTCTCCACTGACTGTGTTATGGAAACAGAAGACAGAGGAGCGTTGCTAAGGTACTGAAATCCGGTAAAGGGTCTCAATACCGGAAAAACACACACATCAGTTTTGTCCCAATGCATTCTGAATAAAAACAACCCGTTCAGTCTGCATCAGGATGTCTTCCGTTCCGTCCCTTGTACGGTATTTGACCGGACAAAATACCGCAGCATGCTGTGTTTTTTTTTTCCGTCCAAAATCCCGGTACAGCACCGCACTTGCCGGTGAGATGTATTAATGCCGAATCTGGTACCAAGTGTTCTGGAAATTGCCGCATCGCCGGATCCGGTTTTCCGGTCTGCGCACGTGCGGAGGCTTTTAAACTTAGAAAAAATGTATTACAGTCTAACGGATCCGGAAAAAATTGCTTTCCGCTTGTATATGGATTGCCGGATCCGGCAGGCAGTTCTGTTGCCGGATTCTAAAAACGCTAGTGTGAAAGTAGCCTAAGGCTCAAAATGGGACACTTTAGAGCTATTTTCTAATAGAAATGTATGATTTCAGTAACTAAAGTATATTACAAAAATGGTCAGTATAATAGAAGGGCAGTTAACCTTGAAATATGGTGGGATTTGCATCAAGAAGTAGATTCGCAAATGTTGATTTACATGGGACTTGATGATTATCCCCCTGAATGTCAGACACCAGTTTTCCGCAGTAACATCCATTATCTGTTATATTTCAGATGGTGGAAAGATTGATGTGTGGGATCTGGAAACACAAGAAAACCTTCGGTCTGAGAGAGCGCATGATGAGAGGGTGTCGGCGTTACAGGTAATATGGGAAGGGGGTTACAACATGCTGTCAGGTCTCGGAGGACACATATCAGCGCCTTCACGTATATCAGAGAGAAGAGGAGCTGCGATCGTTAGTGCAATGTGTGGCTGGCACTAATAGGGGGTAACTGACAGTGTAGCCCTGGTCTGGAGAGAAATACATCTACCAGTAATTAGATTGTGAGCTTCTGGGGACAGGCACTGATACATTATATAAGAATGGAAAGTTAATATATTCCTCTTTTATTCTGCTTAGTTCCACTCGGGATTGCTGTACTCTGGTTCGTCAGACGGCTCCTTGAAGGTCTGGAGAGTCGTCCCGTCTTCTGGAGCTCTAAGTCTTCAGCACGCCTGTGACCCTCTGGTGCAATCCTTGAGGGGTTTGTACAGTCTTTGTGCCACAGCAGACCAACTATACCTGGCAACCCAAGGATCGTGCATAAAAGCCGTCCACTGGAAACAAGGTAAGGTTCACATCGCCGCGCAGGTTCAAGTAACTAGATCTAAAGGACGAGCCTAAGTGATTGCTTTTTAAAAAATATATATATATATTTTTTAAAACAAGGACCATAGTGGGATATGTCTTTAGCCAGTGAGCAGATTTCTGGTCTGATATTATTGTGGGATCACCCTGACAACTGTAGGACCGTACAATTAAACCAAGACAGGTTCTGGTTGTCAGTCAGTGCAGCCCACAAGAGCAGTGAACCAGGGGCCATGAACAACGGGTCGAGAAACAGAAATGTGATCTAAGGATGACAGCAGTCTTCAGAGAGGTGCATTTGCAATGATATTAAATGGGAGCATTTCCTTATAAGCATAATAATAATCTTTATTTATATAGCGCCAACATATTCCAGAGCGCTTTACAGTTCAGGGGCTCATGTACAAACAGTCATAAATAACACAACAACAGTCTAGTCTATAATTAGAACAAGAGGAATGAGGACCCTGCTCGCAAGAGCTTACAATCTATGAGCAGACAGTGGTGACACAAAAGACTTCTTGGGAAAATAGGGGAGTAGATATAAAGCTGCATGAGCCGGTCACCCGCCGAAAAAGGTGTGTTTTAGGGAGCACCTAAAACTGTGTATATTGTGATTTAACCTAACTTCTTGGGGTAGGGTGTTCCAGAGAACTGGTGCAGCTCAGGAGAAGTCTTGGAGATGGAAGTGAGAGGTTTGGATTATGGTGGATGTCAGTCGTAAGTCAATGTCTGAAAGGAAAGCACGGGTAGGGTGGTGGACAGAGGTAAGGGAGGAGATGTAGGAGTGCAGCACTGTGGAGAACTTTGTGGGTGAGAGTGAGAAATTTAAATTGGATTTTGTACTGTATGGGCAGCCAGTGCAATGACTAGCACAGGGAGGAGGCATCGGAATAGCGGTAAGACAGATAGGTGACCCTGGCTGCTGCATTAAGGATAGATTGGAGAGGGGGAAGTTTGGTGAGGGGGAGGCCAATTAATAGAGAGTTACAGTGATCAAGGCAGGAATGGATCAGGGCAACATTGATAGTTTTTGTTCTTTTCCCTGTGTCTAGCTGGGAGTGAGCCTCATTTCCTTTGATGGAAAGTTTAGACCCTGTACATTATCAGGCATACCTTTCCATCATTGTCCTATCTCCTGAGTTCATCCAAACTTATTTTTTTTTAGATCGTCTCACACTTCTGTCCAATCACAATTCCAGCTCAGGATTTGTTGATGCATTAGCTGTTACTCCTGACAATCTGCTCATCGCCACTGGCTTTAACATTGACCAAGGACATGGATACCTGAACAGTAAGTCCTGCAGTGTGTGAACTGTCTCCACTTTGCAGTTGGCTGTTTGGTGTCCTGCATACCCCAGGTTACAATACACACTGTGGGAGATTTATCAAAACTGGTGTAAAGGAAAACTGTCTTATCTGCTACTGTAGTACTCCCTTTATATACAAGAATATAACTACTATAATACTGCTCTTATGTACAAGAATATAACTACTATATTGCTGCCCCTATGTACAAGAATATAACTCCTATAATACTGTCTCATATGTACAAGAATATAACTACTATAATACTGCTCCTATATACAAGAATATAACTACTATAATACTGCTCCTATGTACAAGAATATAACTACTATAATACTGCCTCCTATGTGCAAGAATATAACTACTATAATACTGCCATCTATGTACAAGAATATAACTACTATAATACTGCCTCCTATGTACAAGGGTATAACTACTATAATACTGCCTCCTATGCATAAGAATATAACTACTATAATACTGCCTCTATATACAAGAATATAACTACTATAATACTGCCTCCTATGCATAAGAATATAACTACTATAATACTGCCTCCTATGTACAAGAATATAACTACTATAATACTGCCTCCTATGTACAAGAATATAACTACTATAATACTGCCTCCTATGTATAAGAATATAACTACTATAATACTGCCTCCTATGTACAAGAATATAACTACTATAATACTGCTCCTATGTACAAGAATATAACTACTATAATGCTGCCCCTATGGACAAGAATATAACTACTATAATACTGCCTCCTATGTACAAGAATATAACTACTATAATACTGCCTCCTATGTACAAGAATATAACTACTATAATACTGCTCCTATGTACAAGAATATAACTACTATAATACTGCCTCCTATAGACATTTGGAGTTGCTGATTTGTCTAGGTGATTTTTACACTGGAGCCATTTTGATTTACCCTTAGAACCTCTCCCAGATGCCGCGCTGTGTTTAGGTTCTTGCACACGCTGTCGGCCTGTTTAGAGAAGGGACATGGATTTTCATGCCCACTCCAGGCCTCCGTCCATTAGATGGATGCTCGGCAGGAGATCGGAGCAGTGAGAGGCGGACATTGGCTCATTTTCTGATGGAAGCATATTTCAGTTAAACAGCTCGTGGAGTGTCAGGCGGAGTAATTTATCCCCTCGCCTGCACACAGTGTAACCTGCATTATGTAGGTCGGACTACAAGATCATTAAATGATTGTTTTATTGAGCTCAGGCGGAAAATTACAAATGGTGCTGAAATCATTCACGGCTGAGGGCTTTTATTGAACGTCGGAGAAAAAAAGCACTAAAAGTAATGTGCGGCGTTACCAAGGATCGGGGCGCGCCACGTGCATCCCGAAACTAGAGGCGTCTCCTGATGAAATATTTTCATCCAGATTTATGAACGGTAAAATGAATCTTTACTTGGGACTGCGGGATAATTGTTCCCTGATTGCAATCCACCAGGATGTTACAAGTCACCAAAAGACATCTGCCGCCATCGAAAAGCTCAGAGCTTCTAAGACTGAGGTCGTGAAGCTCCATAAAGGCCCATGACTCCATTCCTGACTTACAGTGGATTGGAGCGATAGGATTTCACAGCAGCACAGAGTGTTTCAGGAGAGGGCTTGTGCTGGACAGAGTATTTCAGGAGGGCAGTGTCATTGATCCGGCCACTGGTGTGATTATAAAGGCTGCGTGTGAGCGGGAAATCACAGACCATGTCTTAAATACTCTGTGCTGCTGGGGATCCAGCTCCTTCCATTATCTTAGGAGATGGGTATAATGGGATCTTCCTCGGGGCAGTTACCTACTCACATACGCAACAATGTAATTGAGAAGACTGTAATCACAGACTGAGAGATATCGGAGAAACAGGGTTCCAAAGCAGCACAGAGTATTTCAGGAGAGGGGTCTGCTGGTTTTGGGATGGCCTCCATGTGAATAGAGACAAGAGGGAAATCTCAGACTTAGGCCTCATGCACACGACAGTTTTTTTTCACGGTCCGCAAAAACGGGGTCTGTGGGTCCGTGATCCGTGACCGTTTTTTCGTCCGTGGGTCTTCCTTGATTTTTGGAGGATCCACGGACATAAAAAAAAAATCGTTTTGGCGTCCGCCTGGCCGTGCGGAGCCAAACGGATCCGTCCTGAATTACAATGCAAGTCAATGGGGACGGATCCGTTTGAAAATTGAGCCACAGTGTGTCATCTTCAAACGGATCCGTCCCCATTGACTTACATTATAAGTCTAGACGGATCCGCTTGCCTCCGCACGGCCAGGCGGACACCCGAACATAACTTGAAGCGTCCCCATCACCATGGGAACGCCTCTACGTTAGAATATACTGTCGGATATGAGCTACATCGTGAAACTCATTTCCGACAGTATATTCTAACACAGAGGCGTTCCCATGGTGATGGGGATGCTTCAGGTTAGACTATACTGAAAAACTGTGTACATGACTGCCCCCTGCTGCCTGGCAGCACCCGATCTCTTACAGGGGGCCGTGATCAGCACAATTAACTCCTCAGGTGCCGCACCTGAAGGGGTTAATTGTACTATCATATCCCCCTGTAAGAGATCAGGGCTGCCAGGCAGCAGGGGGCAGACCCCCCCCCCCCCTCCCCAGTTTGAATATCGTTGGTGGCACAGTGTGCGCCCACCATCGGGCCCCCCCCCTCCCTCCCTCTATTGTTATAAATCGTTGGTGGCACAGTGTGCGCCCACCATCAGCCCCCCCTCTCTCTATAGTAGTAACAACCATTGGTGGCAGTGTGCGGCCTCCCATTCCCCCCCCCATCATTGGTGGCAGCGGAGTTCCGAACGGAGTCCCAGTTTAATCGCTGGGGCTCCGATCGGTAACCATGGCAACCAGGAAGCTACTGCATCCCTGGTTGCCATGGTTACTTAGCAATAGTACAACAGTAGAAGATTCATACTTACCTGCTTGCTGCTGCGATGTCTGTGACCGGCCGGGAGCTCCACCTACTGGTAAGTGACAGGTCTGTGCGGCGCATTGCTAAAGACCTGTCACTTACCAGTAGGAGGAGCTCCCGGCCGTTCACAGACATCGCAGCAGCAAGCAGGTAAGTATGAATCTTCTACTGTTGTACTATTGCTAAGTAACCATGGCAACCAGGGCTGCAGTAGCTTCCTGGTTGCCATGGTTACCGATCGGAGCCCCAGCGATTAAACTGGGACTCCGATCGGAACTCCGCTGCCACCAATGATGGGGGGGGGGGGGGGAAATGGGAGGCCGCACACTGCCACCAATGGTTGTTACTACTATAGAGAGAGGGGGGGCCGATGGTGGGCGCACACTGTGCCACCAACGATTTTTCACTATAGAGGGAGGAAGGGGGGGGCGATGGTGGGCGCACACTGTGCCACCAACGATTTATTACAATAGAGGGAGGGAGGGGGGGGGCCGATGGTGGGCGCACACTGTGCCACCAACGATATACAAACTGGGGAGGGGGGGGTCTGCCCCCTGCTGCCTGGCAGCCCTGATCTCTTACAGGGGAATATGATAGTACAATTAACCCCTTTAGGTGCCGCACCTGAAGGGGTTAATTGTGCTATCATAACCCCCTGTAAGAGATCGGGTGCTGCCAGGCAGCAGGGGGCAGTCTTGTACACAGTTTGCAGTGTATTCTAACTAGAAGCGTCCCCATCACCATGGGAACGCTTCTGTGTTAGAATATACTGTCGGAAATGAGTTTTCACGAAGTGAAAACTTAGATCAGAAAAAGCTTTTATGCAGACGGATCTTCGGATCCGTCTGTATGAAAGCAACCTACGGCCACGGATCACGGACACGGATGCCAATCTTGTGTGCATCCGTGTTCTTTCACGGACCCATTGACTTGAATGGGTCCGTGAACCGTTGTCCGTCAAAAAAATAGGACAGGTCATATTTTTTTGACGGACAGGATACACGGATCACGGCCTCGGCTGCAAAACGGTGCATTTTCCGATTTTTCCACGGACCCATTGAAAGTCAATGGGTCCGCGAAAAAAAACGGAAAACGGCACAACGGCCACGGATGCACACAACGGTCGTGTGCATGAGGCCTTAGAATCGGATAACGGAAGACCACTGCTGAGAGTAACAGGGTAGAAAGAACAGGGTTCCCACAGCAGCGCAGAGTATTTCAGGAGAAGTGGGAGTCCATCGACTGAGAGTAACAGGGTAGAAAGAGCAGAGTTGAAACAGCAGCTGAGGAGTGTGCTGACTATCTGACGAGCAGTGACTTACATTAGGCCACATGTGACAGGGGCAGTGTTAAGATGTGAGAAAGGGAGTGTAGACACATGGCAGCTCACAGTGGAATCATCAGTTTCCCAGCAGCACAGAGCATTTCAGAGGGTTATCCATACAAGTGCAGGCAGACTGTAGGGTGCGGCATTCACTATGTTTGTATATGAGGTGTTGATTCCCACCCCCCATGCAGGTGTGTGTACGCTTTGAGAAGCAGATGCCGCAGCCGTTTTGGCCATCCTATCGTCTGTAATCCATTACTTTTCCTGCGCGCTGTCTTACTGATTCGCTTTAATTGCCTGCATCCCGCGTCCGCGCTCACTTACATCGTCTCACTCCTTTATGTGGCGTCTGGGGAGCCATAATGCAAAATGAACTTTTGTCTATGAAGATGAGAATACGATGGTAACAGGTAGAGGATGGGGCCGTTGCGAGGGCGCAGCGACCCTGCTGTATTTCTATATCTGGTGAGCAGCGTGACACTCGGCACAGAATCAGCGGCTCGCTAGGTTCTCATGATCTGAACAAGGACGCAATAATGGAGATTCAAATTTAAAGGGGAATTATAGTGAAAGACATATTCGTCTGACGCCAGAATCCAGGAAGAAGTGGGTGACAACCATCAATTTTCCTAGGGCCGTACATTCTGCTGTTGTCACTGACCCTCCCTCCGGGCTGTTTGCCGTGTCCTGCGGATGATGTAAGGCTGTTGCCGCCAGTCGTCCCTGCTTCTCTCTGCTGTGAGATAGAGTTTGCCTACCGCTTGTGTCATGCTGCACGCTGCTGCACAGAGCGCAGCCTTTCCTGGGCGTTAGACTCATATTTTGTGTCCCGTCAGCATCCTGCTCATCATTTGGCGTGATGTATATAACTTTAGCTTCTGAAACCACGTCTACCTGGGCAAGGCATTATGAGACATGTAGTTTCCAGCACTACTTCTGCAGACAGCAATTTCTAGGATCAAGATGGCGGGTAGAAGCTGGATTATTCCCCCCCCCAAAAAATTGAGGGGTTAAAATAGAACATGGACTGGATTATAGGGTGATGGGAAGGTTTTGAAGGTGTTTCCCTGTAAAGGGATGCGGTCAGTCTCCACCCCTTTAAGATGCCCATGGACTGATTTTCTCTTTCTCTTGTTGGCAGGTACACTGCTTCTTGCCCTGGATCTGCCATTGGCTAATACATGGTTCAGACAGGTTGGGTTTTTCCTGTTGGATCCCATTGCTACCCCCTCAAGAGATAAGCAGTTCCAGAGCTGTTGTTTGCCGCTTGTCTCCCCCTTTATTAGAATTGGCTTACTGCACATGTATGTTAATGGAGTAATACGTACAACAAGGGGGACCCCATAGCAAAAAACTAAATGAGATCCCATGCCCCTGGTGCTGGTTCATGTTATCATTCCCCCACGATCCGTGGACAGACAAACCCAAGGCTTGATGGCTCCTTCCCTTGTAGACCAGAAGGGTATGACAACCAGTGATGGCTCCTTCCCTTGTAGACCAGAAGGGTATGACGACCAGTGATGGCTCCTTCCCTTGTAGACCAGAAGGGTATGACGACCAGTGATGGCTCCTTCCATTGTAGACCAGAAGGGTATGACGACCAGTGATGGGTCCTCAGCCAACACCCTATGTCTTGGGCCACCTTTTAGATAAGCTCATTTGACAGGTACCCCAATAATACGCTTAAAGGGGTTATCCTATGATTAATGTATCAGACATCATACAGTGCAGGACAATCTCTTTCTAACAAAGCTAGAACCAGCCCTGCACCTCACATGGATCCAGAGATCTCCTCATTCATTGCTCTGCTAAATTTATAATAAGCTGACAGCTCAATGGCAGTGTATTTTATGCTGCAGCTCAGGGGGCGTGTCCATGCTCTCCCTATGACAGCTCAGGAGGCGTGTCCATGCTCTCCCTATGACAGCTCAGGAGGCGTGTCCATGCTCTCCCTATCACAGCTCAGGAGGCGTGTCCATGCTCTCCCTATCACAGCTCAGGAGGCGTGTCCATGCTCTCCCTATCACAGCTCAGGAGGCGTGTCCATGCTCTCCCTATCACAGCTCAGGAGGCGTGCCCATGCTCTCCCTATCACAGCTCAGGAGGCGTGTCCATGCTCTCTCTATCACAGCTCAGGAGACAGTTGAAGGATGAAACTGAGCATGTGCGGCCATCACAGTGAGCGGGACAAAGAAATAAGAAAAAGAACAAGCAGCAGGTGGCGCTATATAGATACATATTTTTTTTTTTTAACTCAGTGGCTATGCTAAATTTTTAATTACATGCAATTACAAAAGTCTTCAGATCCAAGTGCTGGTTTGAAAACTGGAGAATATGTTTTGTGGGACAACTCCTTTAACCCCTTAAGGACACAGCCTTATTACACCTTAGGACCAGGCCATTTTTTGCAAATCTGACCAGTGTCCCTTTAAGTGGTGATAACTTTAAAACGCTTTGACTTATCCAGGCCATTCTGAGATTGTTTTTTCGTCACATATTGTACTTCATGACACTGGTAAAATAAAGTAAAATAAATTATTTTTTTTGCATAAAAAAATGTCAAATTTACAAAAAATTGGGAAAAATTTGCAAATTTAAAAGTTTCAGTTTCTCTACTTCTGTAATACATAGTAATACCCCTAAAAATTGTGATGACTTTACATTCCCCATATGTCTACTTCATGTTTGAATTATTTTGGGAATGATATTTTATTTTTTGGGGATGTTACAAGGCTTAGAAGTTTAGAAACAAATCTTGAAATTTTTCAGAAATTTACAAAAACCCAATTTATAGGGACCACTACAGCTCTGAAGTCACTTTGCGAGGCTTACATAATAGAAACCACCCAAAAATGACCCCATTCTATAAACTACACCCCTCAAGGTATTCAAAACTGATTTTACAAACTTTGTTAACCCTTTAGGTGTTGCACAAGAGTTATTGGCAAATGGGGATGAAATTTGAGAATTACATTTTTTTGCCTAATTTTCCATTTTAACCCATTTTTTCCACTAACAAAGCAAGGGTTAACAGCCAAACAAGACCATATCTTTATTGCCCTGACTCTGCCGTTTACAGAAAGACCCCATAAGTGGCCGTAAACTACTGTACGGCCACACAGCGGGGCGTAGAGGGAAAGGTGCGCCGTAAGGTTTTTGAAAGCCAGATTTTGCTGGACAGTTTTTTTTTTACACCATGTCCCATTTGAAGCCCCCCTGATGCACCCCTAGAGTAGAAACTCCATAAAAGTGACCCCATCTAAGAAACTACACCCCTCAAGGTATACAAAACTGATTTTACAAACTTTGTTAACCCTTTAGGTGTTGCACAAGATTTAAAGGAAAATAGAGATACAATTTCAAAATTTAACTTTTTTGGCAGATTTTCCATTGTAATATTTTTTTTCCAGTTACAAAGCAAGGGTTAACAGCCAAGCAAAACTCATTATTTATGGCCCTGATTCTGTAGTTTACAGAAACACCCCATATGTGGTCGTAAACCGCTGTACGGGCACACGGCAGGGCGCAGAAGGAAAGGAATGTCATACGGTTTTTGGAAGGCAGATTTTGCTGGACTGTTTTTTTTGGCACCATGTCCCATTTGAAGTCCCCCTGATGCACCCCTAGAGTAGAAACTCCAAAAAAGTGACCCCATTTTAGAAACTACGGGATAGGGTGGAAGATTTGTTGGTACTAGTTTAGGGTACATATGATTTTTGGTTGCTCTATATTACACTTTTTTATTTTATTTATGTAAGTTTTACACAATAATTTCATTTTTAAAACAAAAAAAATGTTTTAGTGTCTCCATAGTCTAAGAGCCATAGTTTTTTCAATTTTTGGGCGATTATCTTAAGTAGGGTCTCATTTTTTGTGGGATGAGATGACGGTTTGATTGGCACTATTTTGGGGTGCACATGACTTTTTGATTGCTTGCTATTACACTTTTTGTGACGGAAGATGACAAAAAAATTGCTTTTTTTACACCGTTTTTATTTATATTTTTTTACGGTGGTCATCTGAGGGGTTAGGTCATGTGATATTTTTATAGAGCCGGTCAATACGGACGCGGCGATACCTAATATGTATACTTTTTTTTATTTATGTAAGTTTTACACAATGATTTCATTTTTGAAACAAAAGAAATCATGTTTTAGGGTTTCCATAGTCTAAGAGCCATAGTTTTTCCAGTTTTTGGGCGATTATCTTGGGTAGGGTATGATTTTTGCGGGATGAGATAACGGTTTGATTGTTACAATTTTGGCGTACATGCGACTTTTTTGATCACTTTTATTACCTTTTTTGGGAAGTAAGGTGGGCAAAATTCCAATTTCATCATAGTTTTTAATTTTTTATTTTTATGGCGTTCACCGTTCGGGTAAAGTAACATGACCGTTTTATAGATCAGGTCGTTACGGACGCGGCTATACCAAACATGTGTAGGGAATTTTATTTTTTTCATTTTTAATCAGTGATAAATGTGTTTCTTTATTTTTACTTTATTTTTGACCCAGACCCAGTTGGTTCTTGGAGATCCAGTGGGTCTGATGTCTGAGTAATACAGTACAGTACAATATATATTGTACTGTACTGTATTTTACTTACACTTTGTCTGAACAGATCTCTGCCTTCAGCACAGATCTGTTCAGAACCATGGACAGCAGGGCACCTGAGAAGGCGTCCTGTTGCCATGGGAACCTTCCCCGTCTGCTCAGTAGTGGCCAGAACTGCGCAGACGGGGAAGGACGGGGCTTGGGGGGCTGCCTGGGAGCTCTCTCCCTCTCCATTCGGGGGGCTGCAAAGGCACAGCAGCCCCCCGATGGGAGAGGGAGGGAGCTCCCTGAGCTGTTAACCTTTTCCATACAGCGGTCCGTACGGACCGCTGTATGGAAAGGGTTAAACGGCTGACATCGCATCACCGATGTCAGCCGTTTATACCAGGGTGCCAGCAATGTGCTGGCACCCTGGTATACCCACTAGACGCCAACGATTATGCAATGGGAGGCGGGCGGGGGATCGCTATCCCGCCTGCCACACCGCCCGCCTCCCGCACCGCCCGCAACCCTCCCCCTGCACCTCCCACCGGGCTCAAATAACTCAGGGGTGCAGGGGGGGAGGGATACAGGAACGTTTTTTGAATCCTAAAGTTTCTGATCCCCGCGGTCAGGGACCGCGGGGATCAGAAACTGCAGAAATCGCAGCAAACCGCAGATCTGAATTGACCTGCGGTTTGCCGCGATCGCCAACATGGGGGGGGTCACGGGACCCCCCCGCGCATTTAGCCTAGGTGCCTGCTCAATGATTTGAGCAGGCACCGGGTTCCGATCACTGCCAGCCGCACGGCAGTGATCGAAAATACACAGGGCGTACATGTACGCCCTGTGTCCTTAAGTACCAGGGCACAAGGACGTACCTGTACGCCCTGTGTCCTTAAGGGGTTAAAAGAGCAGATATGGTCTTACCGGTTGCTAGGTCTGTATCTGGGGCACATCGAAGGCCTATGCGTCTTAACACCACCGCGTGCACCAGGGACTGTATATATCTGTACGTGTGTGTGTATAGGCACCTGATAATCCAGCACCTCCGCAGTCCCACGGTCTTCATTGGTTCTATATATGTCCTCTTTGATTTCACGTGTTTTCTCTGCTTCTTTGCAGTCCGTGCTGTGGATTCAGGCAAATACCTGTGCACCGTGTCCTGCCCGGAGGTCCCTCGCCTCTTGTGTTTGGCGGTGTCCAGCACTTCTGATGGGCTATGCCGATGGGTGACAGGAGGGAGGGAACTGCTGCTGTGGGAGGAGCTTCCTAGAGGAGGAGCATTGGACAGGTGAGCCGAATACCTGCCAGTCATATAGCTATATAATGGAGGCGGCCCGTGCCTCATACCTCATCCCTAACCAATGTATGCAGAGGAGACAAGTATGGAACAAGACAGGGATCAGTAACATCAAGCACTGCAGCTCATGCGACACCACAACCTCCAGCATGCACACTTGCTCGGGTGTTCTTGGAACTTTCATAGACATAAATGGAGCATGCTGGGAGTTGTAGTTTCACAGCAGCTGGAGCGCTGGAGATTGCTGACCTCTTGACTAGGAGAACATAAGGCTCAGTCAATTGTATGACCTCCAACCATGGTCATAAGTGTCTCATAGGTGGGGGTCCAACCACTGGGACTCCCACCAAATACAAGGGGTCCTGTGTCCACCGTTTGAATATAACAGTGGCCGAACATGCTCTTTGCTGAGATCGCTGCAGTCTCCCTAGGGATAAATGGAGTGGTGGCAATCATGCTCGTCCCCCATTTGCCTTTTAGTGCTATTTTCACATCTGTGTTTTTCTTTCCGGTGTTGAGATCTCTCATAGGATCTCAAAACCGGAGATAAACGCTTCCGTTTTGTCCCCAATCAGTGTCAATGGGGACAAAACGGAACGGAATACAGCAGAATGCCTTCCGCTCCATTTCGTTGCATTCCCATGACGCAACACAAATGCGCTGCGTCGTGGGATATGGAGCAAAACTGATACGGCATGAAACACAAGGTAAGCCAATGGCGCCGGATCCGTCTTGGTCATTTTAGAGATAATACAACTGGATCCGTTCATAAACGCAAATGTGAAAGTAGCCTGGGGTCCGTCCTTAGGCCCTGTAGCGAGGATGTCAATGGGGTGACAGGTGTTGCTAATGACTGGCATCTAAGGGTTAAGCTTGGACTGACGTTATCTCTGTACAGTTTGTTGCAGCAGAGAGACAGGTGTACTATACTGCCCACCCCCACTGGCCATGACTCCTGTGCCCCCGCCATACATGCGTTAAGTACATTTCACAAATTTACAAGGTTTGGCACCAGAAGATTATATAGGGGTTTTCGGTCAGGGTGGGTATTCAGCCTTTTGGATGTAAATCTGGTTTATTCCATTCACTAACAGCAAACAGAGATCTTGAAGCAACTATATAGGAAAGTTGACGTTACTTAGGACTTGGCCTCTAAGGTGTAGCTCCTCTTTTATAGTTTAAATCTTTACTTTACTGATCTCATACTGATGCTGGGTAACATCATGTCTCATATACTGCTGTCACATCCGGAGCTGCATTCATAATTCTGCTGACTGCCACTTGGAGTCTGGTAGCTTTTATACCCATCCACCGACAACCGAGCTGATGTCTGCCCTAAGCACTGCACTCCATTATGTGGCATATATAATACATCAGACCACGACATCTTTGAGCCAGCAGGAGGCAGCAGTGAGACGCTACAGCTTTGGTGATCATTCTGATCTGGATGTGATCGGAGCAGAACTCGTGATCAGCACAACATGAGCGCATCTTCGTTCTTTTTCTCTTGTCTTAGGTCAGCCGCGCAGGTGCAGTTCTGTCCAGATTTTCTTCTTCCCGCTCCTGACAGCGAATCAGAAAATGATGATGGTAAGAAAACTGCGGATTGGGTCTTATCCACGAATTTGTGCCACTTAAAGGGAAGCTGCCAGGAGTTTTGACCATGCTAAACTGCTGACTGCACTAGGCAGGGGCTGTGGAAAGCAGATACACACATAGGGGGTCATTTATTAAGACCGGCGTTTTAGACCCCGGTCTTAATAACCCTGTGCGCTGGAGGTGGATCCGCCAAACTTATGTAGAGACGCCGGCATTTACATAACTTCAACGGATCGACTGCCGGTCTAAATCTATGGCAGCTTCCTTGCTGGCTTGAATTTAGACCATTTTCTACTCCTAAAACAGTAGACGCAACAGTCGCAGAAAAATCAATTTCGAATAGACTATCATTAGGAAAATTGTCGAGCGACATTGGTGCGACAAATGTCGCCGTGTAGACCAAGCCTTATTCTGCCAGATTCTGCTCCTGCAATTGCCCAGGAGACGAAGCTTCACTGCATTGAGCTGCTCCAAAGCCCCGCCCCTTGGCTCTGAGTGACAGCTGTAGCATGCAACCAGGAGACCACTCCAGCTGTCATTTAGAGCAGAGGGGAGGGGCTGCAGAGAGCACTTCAAAGTCAAGCTCTGCCCCCTGGTCGCTTATCTGGCAGAATAAAACTTCATGTTTTCACTACTTCTGATAAGAAAATTTCCCAAAATATTTATATTTGTACTGGTCAGACCAGCCCCCGCTTACTCTAGCACTGTCAGCAGTTTAGCATGGTAAAAACTGCTGACAGACTCCCTTTAAAGCGATTGGTTCATATGAGTGTCATGAGAGGGTTTGTTGCTTGGGAACCCCTCTACAATCCAGAGCCCCCGAGCATCAGCGGCTCCCACCCTGGAGGACCCAGGCCATTGATTTCATTGGTTGCCATCTAAGTTTCCGGGGGCCATGTGTGGCTGACTGCAGCTTTCCATGGTGATAGCCTCTGATTGCTGGGGGCCCCTTCCTCCGCCCTGGTGCTGATCATCCATACTAGCTGCAAGGTGTGAACACTCTCATAACCACAATTTCCACATTAAAAGTGACACGAAGAAACGAATGAAGGCGAAGTCCAGCAGAAAAAATCATTAATGTGCAAATCGTCTGCAGAGTGGAGGAAACATATATTTTTAATGACCCCCGGGGTCTCCTGACACGCTCATCCAGTCTGCATCTCTTAATGGCTTTGGATTTAAAGGAACAGTAGATCCAAAGTCTATGTGATGTGCTGGTGAATACAAGCTACGGTTCCCTGTTATCAGCCAGGAGAGGAGGTGACGGGGCATAGAATGGAAAAACACTACTGCTTTCTTCCAAAAACAGCGCCACATCTGTCCATGGGCTGGTATTGCAGTACCACACACAACCTGTAGAGCTGCTATTCTTGTAATCCAGTACTGCCCCTTTAATGAGGTTGTCCAGGATTAGAAAAAACATGGCTGCTTTCTTGCAAAAACAGCACCACCCCTGTCCACGGGTTGTGTGCGGTATTAATTGGAGTGAATGAGGCAGAGCCGCAATACCGCACACAACCCGTGGACAGGGGTGGTGCTGTTTTTGCAAGAAAGCAGCCATGTTTTTTCTAATCCTGAACAGCCCCTTTTAACTCTTTCCAGGCTGTACAACACACAGAGCCTATGGGCTTTAGCTCTGCATCGTATATCCATTTCCCATAGCGGGTGTGTAGCGGCGGCGGCGCCGCGCGCAGTCAGTGCCCTGTGTCACATCCTTGGCTTTTACTGTACGTTCATCCGTGACCACGTTCTTTTCCAGAGGAAGATCTATGGGAAGCGTACACGGAGGCCGGACCGCCCGACTCGCACGCAGAGCCCCGCCACCAGCCGTGGTGCGCACTGATGTAACCGGAGAGAAGCCGCCGCCGACTCGTTACACTTCAAATTACTTTTTATTAAAAATAAAACTGTGATCCGAACCCTGAAGATGAGCGGATACTATACACGTAGTGTGGGTGCGGATGCAGACATTCACAGCACATACGTGGAGGGGGAGGGGTTAAGCCCTTAGTGATCACATGGTACCAGTCACACATGCTGTCATACACACACAGATAGATATAGAAAAGAACACTATTGTTAGGTATATGTCCACGGGCAGCCCCGTATCACTAGTTATGTGCGCCCATGCATACATACATGTATCATAAATAACATACAGCCCTACGGCTGGGGGAGGGGGCTACTCCTGGCTAGGTGAGGTCGTCATCCGCCGACCGCTCTCTTCCTCCGGCACTTGTCTCCTCTCTCGCGGTTTTGGGGTGCAGAGGTTTAAGTAATGGGGGGGGAGGTCGTATACCACCCGCTGCCATCAGGTCAGTCCCTTTTATTTTCTTGTTATATTCACCCGCTGTGTCCATTATCACCATAACAGCGCCATCACATGGTCACCACCGGGATCCTGCGGGGAGAGTAAAGTGACCTTTAAGAGCGTCCCCATGCAAGTTTAAAAAAAAAAAACAATTCTATTCATTTCTTAGTCATATGCTGGGTGAAAACAATATGGCCGCAGTGAGATGACACCCAACTTTCCCAGACTCTCTATTAGCAGACGTGCCGTGCGGGAGTCTCAGAAACCTGGGTGACCACCCTCTAGTCACCTCTAGTCACTAGGCTTTCCCAGAGGCTGAACACTCCGTGAATGTCACTCCCCACCCTGCAAGGTCCCTGAGACGCTGCCCTTTTAAATGCATTTTAGATTAAACTCCACCCCTTTTTATGATGCATTTCGAGGGTTAATGCTGCAAAAATCAGGACTGCTGGTAGGGCTACCGTCTTACAATAAAATGTGCAATTGTTCTGTGGTTAAAAAAACTAAAACATTTTTACAAGCTGGTGTCACACAGGTTTGTTTTTTTGGGGTATTGGTGCATTTTTTGGATGCTTTGTTTAGCAAAAACACCTGCTCCACATGTTACATGGAAATCTATGGGAAATGTTAAATGCAGGACAAACAGGTGTTGTTTTTTTTTTTGTAGTGTTGTTTTTTTTTCACCCATAAGGTGCATTCTTTGTTTTTGGTTTTTTCTTCTTCATGCTCTGAGTCTGGTGGTTTTTTCCCCTCATTACAGGCATTTTTTTTGCAGCTTTTTTTCAGTTCAATCAGTTTAAGGCACCATTCACATGACCATATTTTTGGCCCACATCTGATCTGCATTTTTTTGCGGATTGGATGCGGACCCACTTATCATTTTAATGGCCCCAAAAAATGTGGACAGCACACCGTGTACTGTCTGCATCCGTATGTCCGTTCTGCAGTCCTGCAAAAAAAAAGATAGAACATCTATTATCGCCTCCTTTGCAGAAAAAAAAACCGGATGCAACACGGTCGTCACATAGACATCATCCGTATTTTTTGCAGATCCTTACATATAGTTGTGTGACTGCACCCTTAGTCCTCTATACGGATTGGCTCCGGGTGCGTTCAGTGAAACTCGCACCATCTTGCAAGAAAGTTCACTCAGTTTTGTCTGCGATTGCGTTTAGTTTGGTTAGTTTTTTCCGCGCGGGTGCAATGCGTTTTGATGCGTTTTTCACGCGCGTGATAAAAAACTGAAGGTTTACAAACATCTCTTAGCAACCATCTGTGAAAAACGCATCACATCTGGATTAGGCCTCATGCACACGGCCTTTGTTTGGGTCCGCATCCGAGCCGCAGTTTTGGCGACTCTGATGCGGACCCATTCACGTCAATGGGGTCACAAAAGATGCGAACAGCACTCCGTGTGCTGTCCGCATCCGTTGCTCCGTTCTGAGGCCCCGCAAAAAATATAGAACTTGTCCTATTCTTGTCCGTTTTGCGGACAAGAATAGACATTTCCACAATGGGCCACCCGTTCAGTTCCGCAAATTGCGGAAGGCACACGGGCGTCTTCCGTTTTTTTGCGGATCCACAGTTTGCGGACCGCAAAAAACGGAATAGTCGTGTGCATGAGGCCTCACTGAAGCCCTATTCACTTCTATGGGGCCAGGGCTGTGTGAAAAACGCAGATTATAGAACAAGCTGCGATTCTCACGCAACGCAGAAATGATGCATGAATAAAACGCTCATGTACACAGACCCATTGTGTCAGGATTCTGCGCAGGGGCTATGCGTTCACGTCACGCATTGCACACGTGCGGAAAACTCGCTCGTGTGAAAGGGGCCTTAAGCAGAGTTCATACTTTTAGTTATTTGGTCAGCTATTTCTGTCAATTAGGGCTCATTCACACGACCACATGAATGCCGCTGCGGAACAGGAGTGGACCCATTCATTTCAATTGGGCCGCAAAAGATGCGGACAGCACATGGTGGTTACTTTCCGCCAAAAATATAGAGCATGCCCTATTCTTGTCCGCATTTTCTGTATAGGGCTGGCTGTGTGCATTCCGCAGTATCCGTGTTTTGCGGATCCGAAATTTGCGGACTGCTAAACACTCACGGCTGTCTGAATGAGCCCTTATTAGGAGCCAAAAACACAGAACAGGAAGAAATGTTTCCATTATACCCGATCTCTGAGAAGCTTTTACTACTGGGTTTGGCGCTGATGGAAATAACTGAAGTGTGAACTCGTCCTTATCAGTGCTCTGCCTCCACTATAGCGCTACAGAACAAGTGACCGCACAGGGGCACAGACTATCACATAGAAAAAACACCAGGCGTACAAAAAATGGCATTAAAATCAGCGGCTGGTAAGAACACCTTAAAGACTCTACAAAAGTTTATTTTTGCCCCCCAAAAAAGTTGTGAATAAAAGTGTGTGTGAAGGAGCCCTAGGTGCTTTTTTTTTTTTTTTTTTTAAAAAAGGATATACTGAATAGGTGTTTTTCACCTTCCAAAGAGATTCCTATTGGAAAAATGTCTGAAGAAGCCCCTTACGTAGAGCATGCTGATTTTTGACAAAAGCAATAAAAAACGCGGAGCTAAAAAAACAACAACAAAAATTGCTTTGAATGTCGTGAGTTTCATTTATTCCTTTCAGTACCATCTGTCTGCACTCAAAAAATGGCGCAGAAAAACCGATCCGTGACTCCATTATGTATGCCAGTGGGAGAAGTGTTTTATGTCATTGTGATGAACAGGTTAAAAAAAAAAATTCTAAACAATGCAGTCACGGTCCAGTGTGGATTTGCTGCAGTTTTGCGCCGTTTTATTACGTAATAGCGTCAACTGCCGGACACCACGGGTCAGAGATGGAGATGATGAGCAATCAATGTGCAGTACAGTGATGGCCGGCGGGTCAGCAAAGGAAGGGAGTAGTAATTCTGACAGGTGTAAGTGGCTCCAGCTGGGACCGGTACTTACCTTTATAAATGCCACAGCACCCCTGACCCATTGAGGCATGGACTCCACAAGACCTTTACCCTGGGTTCACACCTGAGCGTTCTGAAAGGAGCGCTCTGTATGCGCGATTGTACAGGCGTTTACAATTGTGCATACAGAGACAAGCGAACGCCCATTGTCGCGCGTTCCCGAAAGTCTGTACGGGAACGCGCGACAAAACGCCCCAAAGAAGCTCAAGAACTTTTTGGAGCGTAGGGCGTTTTTCAGCGCGTTCAAACGCGCTGTAAAACGCTCAAGTGTGAACCATAGGGAATAGGGAAGCATTGGTTTTCATGTGTTGAGCGTTTTACAGCGCGTTTGAACGCGCTGTAAAACGCTCATGGGTGAACCCAGCGTTAAAGAAGACCTCTAACCTCTCCTGACATGTCTGTTTTAGCAACTACTTCCTTCCTTCATGTACTAACCGTTCTGAAGCATCTGTTCTTATGACTTTACGTTGTGCCATTCCTTTATTATTCCTGCTAGAAGTTAGGAATGCATTGCTAGCAGGTCCAGATGGGTGTTACCAGTTGTGGTAACAACATAGTCATATGAATCATTATTCCATGGGGAATGCGAGTAGTTACTCAGACATATCAGGAGAGGTGACAGGCGACATGACTGCATCCCATTGTATTCCACCAGTGACTGGACAGGTGTCACCTAGCGTACAGGTAGAGGACGGCCATGAGGGGATACGTCCTCGCTGATGTCTTGTCAATGGCTGCTGGTTAATCAATCTGCATACACTTTACAAGTGGCAGACAATATGACACTGTAGATGTGACAGGAATATCAATGGCGTTACGGACGGTCCAGAATCTTAAAGGGGTTGTCTGGTCTCACACGTTGACGGCATGTCACTAGGCTATGGGACCTGCTCCTATCTCCAGAAGTGAACATAGAGAGCAGCCAGACATGTGGGGTCAGCACCAGTTCACTGCTATGGGAGTCCTGAAAATAGCACCGACTCGGCTATTTCTGGCAGTCCCGCAGCGGTCGCGCTTGTGAGGTGCATTTTCCATTTGCCACTATGGGACTTCCGAAAATAGCCAAGCGCACTCGCGCATCTATTTCCGGAGCTCCCTTGAGAGCAGCACCTCGAGCATGGGCTGTGTGCTCTCCTTCAGAGGTGGGACCCGCACCATGTATGAGATGAGCCAACCGCTTTAAAGACCTCGTTCACTAAAGATCTACTATTTTGTGTGTGCAGCTCCTGTGCAGACCTATGTGTCTCCATGGTAACAGACTACAAACAGATCTCGTGTAGTCTGGCCCTGCAGTCGTGTGTTAAAGGAGTTGTCTCATCTCAGACAATGGGAGCATATCGCTAGGATATGCCCCCATTGTCTGATAGGTGCGGGTCCTATGGGGCCACTGAAAATAGCAGGGCTCTGGCTCGGTTATTTCCATCGGGCCCATAGAAGTGAATGGGAGCGGTGGCCGGTCATGTGCTGTGCGCTCCCATTCACTTCTATGGGGAGAGCACTTGGTGGGGGCCGGACCGGAGTCCTCCAGCCACCACTTTTGCGGGGCTCCATTCCTGATGTAGGTGCGGGTCCTACGGGTGGATAAGACAATGGGGGCATATCCTAGTTCACATCATAGGGGATGAGACCCTCGGACCCGGCTAGGCTGCTGAATTACACATTATTATTTTTTGTAGTTCAGGTTGCATTTTTTTCCTGCATTGTGTCACTGTGTCTGTTCTCTATTTATGACCACAGGCAGGAATCCACGGCTCATTAAGTGCAGTTCTCCGTTTTGCCTGCAGGTGCCGCCAGTGGAAGCGGCACAGGCTCCAGCTACTGACAGTGTAAGATCCAGAATTAATTAGCTATAAACGTTCAGTTAAACAATCGCTCGTAAATTATGTCGCTCTGTGAACCTTGTTTTTTGCACATTTTATGGCTCGAGTTGAGAAGAAATTTACTTGGCTGCAAGAAAACGGAAACCTTCTAAATGTCTGCTGTAAAATGAGGCGTACGGCTAATCAGACCCCTAATACACAGCCGCACGTGACATACGCCAAATACAATGGTATCATATTCCGTTATTCCTTTATGATTAATGGATGCTTTTTTGTGACAAGCTGATTGGGGGGCTACAGCTGCTGGAAACACTTGAGGGTGCATCTTATGTACTAAAAGCATTCTCTTACAGCATTATAGGACGGATGGTATTTGTCGCCAGTCTTGCTGACTGTTTCTGGTAAGTATTGGGAACTATATCCCTGAGTCACTAGAAACAGGACACTGTATCCCTGAGTCACTAGAAACAGGACACTGTATAAGTGGGCCATCAGGGACAGGACACTGTATAAGTGGGCCATCAGGGACAGGGCACTGTATAAGTGGGCCATCAGGGACAGGGCACTGTATAAGTGGGCCATCAGGGACAGGACACTGTATAAGTGGGCCATCAGGGACAGGACACTGTATAAGTGGGCCATCAGGGACAGGACACTGTATAAGTGGGCCATCAGGGACAGGGCACTGTATAAGTGGGCCATCAGGGACAGGGCACTGTATAAGTGGGCCATCGGGGACAGGGCACTGTATAAGTGGGCCATCGGGGACAGGGCACTGTATAAGTGGGCCATCGGGGACAGGACACTGTATAAGTGGGCCATCGGGGACAGCACACTGTATAAGTGGGCCATCGGGGACAGGACACTGTATAAGTGGGCCATCAGGGACAGGACACTGTATAAGTGGGCCATCAGGGACAGGACACTGTATAAGTGGGCCATCAGGGACAGCACACTGTATAAGTGGGCCATCGGGGACAGGGCACTGTATAAGCGGGCCTTCAGGGACAGGACAATGTATAAGTGGGCAGCCAGAATCAGGATACTGGAGCACTAGGCCACCAGGGACAGAACATTGCATCACTGAACCAATAGAGACAGGATACAGTACAATTAGTTGAGCGGAAACAGAATACCATACCACCAGGTACAGGACACTGTTCCACTAAGCCACCAGGGATCAGCCATTGCATCACCGGGCCACCAGGAACAGCAATATTATACCACTAGGCCACCAGGGACAGAACACTGGGCAACCAGAGACAAGATACTGTATCACTAGGCCACCAGGGACAGAACATGGCATCACTGGGCAGCCAGAAACAGGATACCAAACCACTAGACCACCAGGGACAGAACATGGCATCACTGGACCATCAGCGACAGGATACTGTACAACTGGGTGACCAGAAACAGAATACTGTTTTACTAGGCCACCAGGAACCAGTCATTGCATCGCTGGCTCACCAGAGACAGTATACTATACAATTGGGTTACCAGGGACAGAACACTAGCCAGAAACAGAATACTGGACCACCCGGGGCAGAATACTGTTCCACTAGGCCACCAGGAACAACATATTATACCATTAGGCCACCAGGGACAAAACACTGGGCAACCAGGAACAGGATAATGTACGACTAGGCCACCAGGGAGCAGACACTGCATCTCTAGACCACCAGAGATGGAATGCGACACAACCGGGTGACCAGGGAGCGTCATCAGCAGTGGAAATTTATTTAAATCTAATTGTAAGAGAAGATTTTGCTCTGCACGCCACGTGCATCCTGGACTCGGGGAGGCGCTTCTTACTTGCTTGTCCTGCAGGGGAGGCCTCTCTCCTCTAGGCTACTTTTGAAGTCTCCAAGCTTTAGAGGGTGAAGGCCGGGGATGTCAGTGTCAGGCGAAAGGTCAGTGAGCGGTTGTAAGCTTCCTTCCTCCGGTAACGCGCAGCGGTCATTCCGGTGTCGTCTCCGTTTCTGTCTGCGCTCACAACTAAGAGGAAGAGGAGATCAGAGATGAAGTATATGTAAGGCACTGGAGGCAGTATAAAGTCATAAGCCCTCACATCCATAATGGACACACGACCAGTATGGCCGCCAGTACGGCATCTATAGGAGGGCCACTCAGCTTTCCCAGGAAAACCTACCAGAGAGATTCCCGCCTCACGTAATCGCTGCGTAACCAGGCGGACCGTGCAATATCTGGACATAAGAAAGCTGGGTTATCAGCCCCAATGGGTATGGCAGGGTGACAGTCCCAGTGCGAGCGTTAATGGCGGCCATCTTGTTGGACACCCAGCTTTCCTAGGTCCAGTGCGAGGCCATTGTGGTGACTAGAAGGTGTGTAATGAGCAGATACAGTGATGAAAACTTTAGGGCGATTAGATTGAATTGAGCAGCATGCGGGAGGATTTGTGTCCTCGGAGAGCCCTGGCATCGGAAGCCATGCATGTAAGTGGCAATCTGACGAGCCGCTGAAAATATCGAGCCGGGATGAGCAGATAATCCTCGCTAAAAAGTCTGGAAGGAGACGGCTCCTTGTATATAGATCGGCCCCTGGTGTGCGGCTGCGTTCAGACAGGACATGTACCACATACAGTATAACACATATAACATGTATAACACGTAAAATGTCTGGGAAATGTATGAACACTACACAATTACACAGAGAGGAGCGGCACTACATAGGCACTGCTTATCTCTTCCTGCAGGAGCAGCCAGTGACTGATCACTTCCCTCTTCTATGTCAGCCACTGATTGATGGCATGTGCTGAGTCCACTGTCTATAAAGTGGTTCTTCAGCAGCTGCAGTGTGTTACAGAAGAAGCTGCAGAACATCATAATACACACCTCAGCTGCTGCAGAACATCATAACACACCTCAGCTGCTGCAGAACCTGATAATACACACCTCAGCTGCTGCAGAACATTATAATACACAGCTCAGCTGCTGCAGAACCTGATAATACACATTTCAGCTGCTGCAGAACATGATAATACACATTTCAGCTGCTGCAGAACCTCATAATACACACCTCAGCTGCTGCAGAACCTTATAATACACACCTCAGCTGCTGCAGAACCTGATAATACACACCTCAGCTGCTGCAGAACCTTATAATACACAGCTCAGCTGCTGCAGAACATGATAATACACATTTCAGCTGCTGCAGAACATGATAATACACATTTCAGCTGCTGCAGAACCTCATAATACACACCTCAGCTGCTGCAGAACCTTATAATACACACCTCAGCTGCTGCAGAACCTGATAATACACACCTCAGCTGCTGAAGAACCTGATAATACACACCTCAGCTGCTGCAGAACATCATAACACACACCTCACCTACTGCAGAACCTCATAATACACACCTCAGATGCTGCAGAACCTCATAACACACACCTCAGATGCTGCAGAACCTCATAATACAACCTCAGCTGCTGCAGAACCTCCTAATACACACCTCCGCTGCTGCAGAACCTCATAATACACACCTCAGCTGCTGCAGAACCTGATAATACTCACCTCAGCTGCTGCAGAACATCATAACACACACCTCACCTACTGCAGAACCTCATGATACACACCTCAGCTGCTGCAGAACCTCATAACACACACCTCAGATGCTGCAGAACCTCATAATACGACCTCAGCTGCTGCAGAACCTCCTAATACACACCTCCGCTGCTGCAGAACCTCATAATACACACCTCAGCTGCTGCAGAACCTCCTAATACACACCTCAGCTGCTGCAGAACCTCATAATACACACCTCAGCTGCTGCAGAACCTCATAATACACACCTCAGCTGCTGCAGAACCTCATAATACACACCTCACCTACTGCAGAACCTCATAATACACACCTCAGCTGCTGCAGAACCTCATAATACACACCTCAGCTGCTGCAGAACCTCATAATACACACCTCAGCTGCTGCAGAACCTCATAATACACACCTCAACTGCTGCAGAACCTCATAATACACACCTCAGTTGCTGCAGAACCTCATAACACACATCTCAGCTGCTGCAGAACCTCATAATACACACCTCAGCTGCTGAAGAACCTCATAACACACATCTCAGCTTCTGCAGAACCTCATAATACACATCTCAGCTGCTGCAGAACCTCATAATACACACCTCAGCTGCTGCAGAACCTCATAATACACACCTCAGCTGCTGAAGAACCTCATAACACACATCTCAGCTGCTGCAGAACCTCATAATACACACCTCAGCTGCTGCAGAACCTCATAATACACACCTCACCTGCTGCAGAACCTCATAATACACACCTCAGCTGCTGCAGACTATGTGAAAGAAGGGGGCATGAGGAGCGGTTTGTGTGGGGAGGAAACACGATGAGCAGTTAGAATGAGGCTTGGGGAGTCTTTTTGAAATAGAGGGAAGGTATGGGGAGCAGTCTTTTTGAGAGAGGGCTACACTGGGATAAGTCTATGAGACAGGGGCATTAAAGGGGTTTTCCCATCACGGACAATGGGGGCATATCGCTCGGATATTCCCCTATTGTCTGATAGGTGGGGGTCCCACCTCTGGGACCCACACCTACTCCGAGAATGGAGTGGGGAAAGGTGGTGGAGGGCGCACTGCGCATGCGCAGCCGCCCTCCATTCATTTCTATGGAGTCGCTGAAAATAGCCGCTCACAAAGAAATTAATGGGAGCGGTGGCCGCACAAGTGCGGTGCGCTCCCATTTAATTGTATGAGTATAGCGCTTGGCGGTGGCCGGACCACGAGAAACCCGGGGACCTCCAGCCACCGCTCTCCCCGCTCCGTTCTCGACGCAGATGCATCTCCCAGAGGTGGGACCCGCACCTATTAGACAATGGGGGCATATCCTAGCGATTCGTCCCCATTGTCTGTTATGGGAATACCCCTTTAAGAGCAGTCTGTGTGATAGACACCTTTGCATCCATTTTTATTGAATTGCATTTATTTTGTGCTTTTTAACCCTTTCGTGTTTAAGCTTAGTTAAATATTCTGCTCCATTTGGCCTCAGCAGCTGGCGTATTGTATACCACATCGCACGCTGACAGATAAGGTGGATTTAGACGAGCAGATAATGGTTGAAGCGATCACCGACCGAACGTTCCAGCAGACGACTAGCATTTAAATGAAAGGTTTATCGTGTAAAATTGAGTTTATTTTCGATCGTATAATCGTCCATGCGCCTGCACAGGGCCGTCTGTCATCAAGAATATACACGATGCACATTTACATAACGCATTTCATTAATGACAAGCGATGATTGTACTTGTTTGTATCAACGGTTTCACAATCGCTCAGTCGAAACATTTACATGCCACGATTCTCGTCCAGCTTCCATCGCTTGCCTTCGAATCATAACGATCATCTGCTCGGCTAAATTCAATCCCCTCATTAGCTCCCCCTGTCAGCCCCTCTCTGTCCTCTTCCGCTCCCCGGACACTACCCAGCCAGAGGGACGACCAACAGGAAGGGCTATGCACCAGACCATACAGTGGGCCTGCACAGACCCCAAGTGGGCCCCACCTCAGAGGCTGTGATCTAAGTTCCTGGTTTGCTATACAACCGTATCATGAATACAGGAGGGGGCGCTATTGCATCCTGTACACGAGGCACAGTGCTGTTTATCTAGCAATTAATAAAGCTGGGGTGGCGGGGTGACTTCCACTTCCGCCAGGACCCCCCCTCCCCTAGCCTTGCAGGACTCCCATCTGCCAGTCCATGCAGAGTTATATGCAGGCCTCCCCGACACATAGAGGCTTGAGCAGCGGCGCCCATAGCACCGCTTATCCCACATGGGGTTAAGGATTTAAGTGACGTTTATTACAAGTCTCTTTCTAACATAAAGTATTTTTATGATCTAAATACTCAAGGTGACATCGGAGCTGAATATATTTATAATGTAATTTGTTCTGTGGGAGAAGCAAAGTTCCTCTGCTCTGCTGTGACGAGGAAGTCACGCCGAAGGACACAGCAGGGGAGCACTCAGCGCTGCTACAATTAGAGCCTTATAATGGCTTGCAGTCATTTATTTCAAGTAAGTGCATGCGTTTTACACGTCTCATATTACGCCACGACATGGGCAGCCTGGCAAACACCGAGTTATAAATGTTACCGTCAATTATAGAATAAAATGTTTAATACTCCGCGCAACAATGATTTTGCTACTGACGCGTCTAGATTTCAGTTATAATATTAATGCATTATATTGGAGATATTCCGATGGACATGTCCGGACGCACTCAGGCTGATGTCCGCAGTAAGTATATAAGGCGAGCTGGACAGATTTGGATAAAGTGATCTGCTATAGCGCTATCAGTATTGAAAGTTAAGATGGATAAACGCAAATGTGTTAACGATCCAGACAATTTCTGCTACATATGTGGCAAATACACTACTTATGATCAGCGCAAGAATCTGACGAAGCGAGTGCGTCTTGCAGCTTGCGATGTATTTGAGCAGAACTTCCTTGGGAACAGACGAGCTGCAAACTCTGCTGAATTAGGCTACGTCTACACGACGACATTTGTCGCGCGACAATTTTTATAATGGCAGTCTATAGTGTCGCACTACAACATGCAACATGCTGCGACTGCGATGCAACAGTCGCTGAAAAATCCATCTCGAATGGATTTTCTGCGACTGTTGCCTCGCAGTCGCAGCATGTTGCATGTTGCAGTGCGACACCATAGACTGCCATTATAAAAATTGTCGCGCGACATTAGTGCAACAAAATGTAGCGCGACAAATGTCATTGTGTAGACCTAGCCTTAGTAGACAACATGGTTACAGCACATGAACAACTTGGCTGCCGAATGTCATTGAAAGTGCATTTCTTACATTCCCATCTTGACTTTTTCCCACCCAATTTGGGACACGTATGTGACGAACACGGAGAGCGGTTCCATAGAGATATTTCTACAAGGGAGAACAGGTATCAAGGCCGCTGGAATCCCAACATGATGGGGGAAAATACTACTGGGCCGCGCTCGAGTAAGACTTTTAAGGCTACTTTCACACTTGCGTTCGGGGCTCCGCTTGTGAGCTCCGTTTGAAGGCTCTCACAAGCGGCCCCGAACGCATCCGTCCAGCCCTAATGCATTCTGAGTGGATGCGGATCCGCTCAGAATGCATCAGTCTGGCACCGTTTGTCCTCCGCTCCGCTCAGCAGGCGGACACCTGAACGCAGCTTGCAGCATTCGGGTGTCCGCCTGGCCGTACGGAGCCAAACGGATCCGTCCAGACTTACAATGTAAGTCAATGGGGACGGATCCGTTTGAAGTTGACACAATATGGCTCAATTTCAAACGGATCCGTCCTCCATTGACTTTCAATGCAAAGTCTGGACGGATCCGTCTGAGCAACTTTCACACTTAGAATTTTTTCAGAAATATAATGCAGACAGATCAGTTCTGAACGGATCCCATCGTCTGCATTATAGGAGCGGATCCGTCTGTGCAGACACCATACGGATCCGCTCTGAACGCAAGTGTGAAAGTAGCCTAAGCTGAAAAACGAGACTTTTTGAAATGTTGTTATTCCATTCCATTTTCATGCTTTGATGCCGATCAGGTAATTGTTGGAGTAAAACTCGTTCTGTTCTAAATTATTCAATGCTTTCCAAGTGCCTCATTCATTTAGGCGTACTTATTACTTATGCATAGCAGAATTTCGTGACGTGTTACAACAATTCTGACTTGGGATTTGTAATCCGCACTGGATTTAGTATAGGACAAAGGGTTTTTGGCCAGTAGCAGACGTGCCTGGTGTAATCGGTCTCACAAAATCTCTAACCTGACAAACCCGGGCGTCATGCAGGGCTGCGTTTAGGGTTTGTGCTGCCCCAGGCACATCTAGCGCTCACCCCCCTATTCCTTCAGCTGTATCTGCTTATTGACCGGAGGGTATACCGTATGATTGTCACCATGCGGTAAAAGTCGCTCTTGAAAACGCCCTTGGCTTTACCATGATGGCTGCAGTTCTGTGATGTGGTCATTGCAGTTTATATAAGTGAAACTCCTTTATGTTACAATGCATAACAAATAATCACATCACAAAACCACAGCAAACCCGGTAACACTGAGCGCGGTTTTAAAAGGGCATCTGTCAGCAGTTTTGTACCTATGACACTGTCTGACCTGTTCCATGTGCACTTGGCAGCTGAAGGCGTCTGTGTTGGTCCCATGTTCGTTCGTATGTGACCGCATTGCTGTTTTAATTTATGCAAATGAGCCTCTAGGAGCAACTGGGGTGTTACCATTACACCTAGAGGATCTGCTTTCTTTGCAACTGCCGCGTCCTCTGCACTTTAATTGACAGGGCCAGGCAGTGTAAACGTGACCACACCTGGACCTGTCAATCAAAGTGCAGAGGGATCGGCAGTTGCAGAGAGAGCTGAGCCTCTAGGTGTAATGGTAACGCCCCTGTTGCTCCTAGAGGCTCATTTGCATAAATTAAAACATAATTTTTCTCAGCAATGTTGACACATATGAACATGGGACCAACACAGATGTCTTCAGCTGCCAAGCGCACATGTAACAGGTCAGCCGGTGTCATAGGTACAAAACTGCTGACAGATGCCCCCTTTAAAGGGGTTGTCCGGGTTCAGAGCTGAACCCGGACATACCCTTATTTTCACCCCGGCAGCCCTCCTGAGCCTGGCATCGGAGCATCTCATGCTCCGATGCGCTCCCGTGCCCTGCGCTAGATCGCGCAGGGCACAGGCTCTTGTGTTTTCAATAACACACTGCCGGGCGGTAACTTCCGCCCAGCAGTGTGTTCGGTGACGTCACCGGCTCTGAGGGGCGGGCTTTAGCTCTGCCCTAGCCGTTTTACTGGCTAGGGCAGAGCCAAATCCCGCCCATCAGTGCCGGTGACGTCACCGGGCTGCCTGTCAGCCCCATAGAGAGCCCGGTATGTCACCGGAACTCAGAAAAATGCCTTTGCCCTGCGCGATTTAGCGCAGGGCAAAGGAGAGCATCGGAGCATGAACTGCTCCGATGCTCATGTGAGGGGGGCTGCCGGGGTGAAAATGGAGGGCTGTCCAGGTTCAGCTCTGAACCTGGACAACCCCTTTAAGCACCTTTTTTAATGCAATTTTGACTGTGTGGTTTAAGGGGTTGTGCAATAAACTGCTTTTCATTCTAAGAGTACATTCACATGAAAAAAGGACACACAGACAGTTTTTCATGGTTATTTTTCAACGGTTTTTGCATCCATTTTCGGATGTCTGGCCGTTTTTCACAGTTGTTAAAAACTGATGCAAAACGGACAGACATCCAGAAAATGGATGCGAAAATGGTTGGAAAATAACTATGAAAACTGTCTGTGTGATTTTCATTTCATTGGCTGTTTTATTTAAATCCCTACCCCTGCAGTACACATAATGCCCCCCCATAGTGGCCCCTAGCATTAATAATGCCCCCCCATAGTGGCCCCTAGCATTAATAATGCCCCCCCCATAGTGGCCCCCAGCAGTCCCATATAGTGTCCCATAATAATACCTCGAGCACTTGCAGGAGCGGGGAACACTCTCTCCTAACTGAAGGCTTAAGGACTTGACGCTCCCGGCATGATGACATCACCACACTGGGAGCGATAGGTCCTTCTGCATCCTGTGGGGAGTGAGTGCCATTTTTCACTAGTGTATCCATTTTGAACAGCTGTTAGATGGGTGCACCCCTGTCTACGCGCAGCCTTTTAAACAGCCCCATTGATTTCAGTGTGGTCCGCCTGGCCGTTGACTGGTCCGATAACTGCTATTCACTGGCTGTTAAAAAATGGCCACTTGAATAGCCCCAGCCTCAAGATTTATTCACTCAAGTGAGAGGGTCTGCAATACTGTAGCTACAACCATCAAAAGTCAGTGATAAGGAGACTGAGGAGCAGCACTAAGGAGAGAGAATCAACATAAAGTGCTGCACCCTCCTTCCTGACTCCTTAGGCACGTGCCCGTAAGTGCCTTGTAAATACAGCCCTGGCTCCATGAATATAATTATTTGTTTACAGCTGGTATAACCTAAGCTTATTTTTATATAGTGATATGGACCATGCTGGTATAACCTGGGCATCTCCTGTATATAATTATATATGTACAGCTGGTATAAGTTATACATCTTCTTGTATATAGTGATATGGACCATGCTGGTATAACCTGGGTATCTCCTGTATATAATTATATATGTACAGCTGGTATAAGTTATACATCTTCTTGTATATAGTGATATGGACCATGCTGGTATAACCTGGGCATCTCCTGTATATAATTATATATGTACAGCTGGTATAAGTTATACATCTTCTTGTATATAGTGATGTGGACCATGCTGGTATAACCTGGGTATCTCCTGTATATAATTATATATGTACAGCCGGTATAAGTTATACATCTTCTTGTATATAGTGATATGGACCATGCTGGTATAACCTAGGTATCTCCTGTATATAATTATATCTGTACAGCTGGTATAAGTTATACATCTTCTTGTATATAGTGATATGGACCATGCTGGTATAACCTGGGCATCTCCTGTATATAATTATATATGTACAGCCGGTATAAGTTATACATCTTCTTGTATATAGTGATGTGGACCATGCTGGTATAACCTGGGCATCTCCTGTATATAATTATATATGGACCATGCTGGTATAAGTTATACATCTTCTATTATATAGCATTATGGGCCATGCTGGTATAACCTGGGCATCTCCTGTATATAATTATATATGGACCATGCTGGTATAAGTTATACATCTTCTATTATATAGCATTATGGGCCATGCCGCTATAACTTGGTTTTCTTCCAGGTACCTACAGTGCTCTGCAGCAGATCATGCATTTCATTGTGGTTGCGCTTGCAGGGGGCATCATATAGATGTAAAGCTTTGCAGCCGGGATAACAGGAAATCAGCGGAATTACAAATGTAGCATTCAATGTGGTTGGAGAACAAGATGTGATTCCATGTTCATAATGAGTACTTACCAGAACTTGATGATTATTCCAGTGGCCACAAACACAATGACCACTGAGATTACGATTGTCACATACAGTTGGGGGTCCGTTCCTGTAGAAAAAGACAGAAGTAAAGTAGGTGCAAAGAACATCTTGTCCTCTAACCCCTTCCCAGTTATCCCTTCACCTTCATCTTTTGGAGGAAATCCATGGGGTCTCAGCGTGGTCGGAACCCCTCGCAAATCTAATCCCCGTGCCGGTTCATTGTTTTCCAAAAGGCCCCACTCGGGATGGTAAAAAGGTCGAGGAGTGTAAGAAGAACTTTGAGCCTCTTCTTCATCTGAGACAGTGGGGTCCCACAAGATGGCCCATGGGTACTGAGATGGGGGAACTGCTCCTTCAATGGCTACGGGAAGGAGCAAGCTAGATGCCGAGGACTGACGCTTGCCTCTGGTGGGCACAGAGCGCTGATGAAAGTGCTTAGGGTTCCTGTGGGCGAAGTATGTGATTTTTGGTGGAAAGTCTCGTGATCTGATCATAGGAGAAGCATAAAGGTCGAGATGGTGAGTAGAGCCTGAGGGTTGTGGTGCGGGATGATGGGAAGAGTGTAGATGCGTAAGGGCGGTTGGACTAGAGGAAGATCTTATTGTCCCATGGTGGGGAAACCTTGTAGGTTGTAGGAGATTGGGGACTGAAGAACACGTGCTTGACAGGAGTACAGAGAAATAAATGAAGAAGGTGGAAGGACAGCCAGACCTGAGACAGAGGAGAAGGTTAGTAGACTGGCTTATACACCAACCCTTCCTGCCTAGCTTCTTCTCACCCTATACTTCTCTGCTTGCTCCTTAAAGGGTTCACCTGTCTTTTACTATGGCGCCACAAAAATGAGCTCACAACAGAAAGTGCCAGTGCTAGGACCCTGCAGGATCAGCTCTAATCTCTGAGAAAACATGGGGCAAGTGTTCGGTTCCTCTGCAGCGCCTCCACAGGAGATGTGAAGCATTACACAATGTCCATCCAAATCAGTAGGTTGTCTGTTTAATGCATGGACATATCAGGTCCTCCAGGGACACGTTTTGTAACTTTTCGGTCTGGCCAATTGATGGTGGCACCAAACAGGGATCAGCTGTATTATGGAACCATGTGAGGTTTATGCTACCCAGCATGGTTGCTTAGCGCCACTCGTATCCATGGGCTGTTGTTGGTATTGCAGCTCAGTCCTATTCAAGTGAAAATGTGCAATACCCGACGCAACCTACGGACACTACCCCTGTATATGGTCTGATACTGCACTCATCTGCCTCTTCTGCGGTTGTAGAGGAGGCATTGCTGCAGGATCAGACTACACACATGGCTTATTTGTAGTCTGTTACCTTGGAGACGCATAGGAGCTGTATATTCAGTACAGTCGATTTTTTTATCAAACGTTTTTGCAAAGTTACAGATTTTTTATTTTAGATGCATTGGAACATGGTAGAAGATGTCTATATACTTGAATAGGTAGCAATGTATGGTCAGATCAAGACAATCATAACGTCTGTGGTGGCCTGGCGTACAATACCGCCATTTCTCCACCAACATCCCTCATACGCCCCCTCTAGTCTCACGTTAACTCCCCTCCCCCTCTCCTTACTGCTGTGGCTTTGCAGAAAGGGCTGGAACCTATAAAGATGTGACTATAATAATTACGTTTCCTCTGTACCGAGGACACTAGCATCGCTGACACATATTCCGGGGATTCTAGAACATGAAGTGAACATTCCTGCTTTCCTTCCCACTCACTCTCTGTCCGTGTATTGCTCCCTAATTCTCTAGTCTGCCCAAGAAATAAGAATTTCCACTCACCCTGGATTCTCATCTATTACCAGAGCGGCTCCAATAAGTCTCTGCCACCTCGGAGGCCCCAGCACCTCAGTGCATAACATGGATGACCCATTTACAGTTGCAAGAAAATGTATGTGAACCCTTTGGACTGATATGGATTTCTGCACAAATTGGTCATAAAATGTGATCTGATCTTCATCTAAGTCACAACAATAGACAATCCCAGTCTGCTTAACTAATAACACACAAAGAATTAAATGTTACCATGTTTTTATTGAACACACCATGTAAACATTCACAGTGCAGGTGGAAAAGGTATGTGAATCCCTAGACTAATGACATCTCCAAGAGCTAATTGGAGTGAGGTGTCAGCCAACTGGAGTCCAATCAATGAGATGAGATTGGAGGTGTTGGTTACAGCTGCCCTATAAAAAATACACACCAGTTCTGGGTTTGCTTTTCACTAGAAGCATTGCCTGATGTGAATGATGCCTCGCACAAAAGAGCTCTCAGAAGACCTACGATTAAGAATTATTGACTTGCATAAAGCTGGAAAGGGTTATAAAAGTATCTCCAAAAGCCTTGCTGTTCATCAGTCCACGGTAAGACAAATTGTCTATAAATGGAGACAGTTCAGCACTGCTGCTACTCTCCCTAGGAGTGGCCGTCCTGTAAAGATGACTGCAAGAGCACAGCGCAGACTGCTCAACGAGGTGAAGAAGAATCCTAGAGTGTCAGCTAAAGACGTACAAAAGTCTCTGGCATATGCTAACATCCCTGTTAGTGAATCTACAACACGTAAAACACTAAACAAGAATGGATTTCATGGGAGGACACCACAGAGGAAGCCACTGCTGTCCAAAAAAACCATTGCTGCACATTTACAGTTTGCACAAGAGCACCTGGATGTTCCACAGCAGTACTGGCAAAATATTCTGTGGACAGATGAAATCAAAGTTGAGTTGTTTGGAAGAAACACACAACACTATGTGTGGAGAAAAAGAGGCACAGCACACCAACCTCAAAACCTCATCCCAACTGTGAAGTATGGTGGTGGGGGCATCATGGTTTGGGGCTGCTTTGCTGCGTCAGGGCCTGGGTGGATTGCTATCATCAAAGGAAAAATGAATTCCCAAGTTTATCAAGACATTTTGCAGGAGAACTTAAGGCCATCTGTCCACCAGCTGAAGCTCAACAGAAGATGGGTGTTGCAACAGGACAACGACCCAAAGCATAGAAGTAAATCAACAACAGAATGGCTTAAACAGAAGAAAATGCGCCTTCTGGAGTGGCCCAGTCAGAGTCCTGACCTCAACCCGATTGAGATGCTGTGACATGACCTCAAGAAAGCGATTCACACCAGACATCCCAAGAATATCGCTGAACTGAAACAGTTCTGTAAAGAGGAATGGCCAAGAATTACTCCTGACCGTTGTGCACGTCTGATCTGCAACTACAGGAAACGTTTGGTTGAAGTTATTGCTGCCAAAGGAGGTTCAACCAGTTATTAAATCCAAGGGGTCACATACTTTTTCCACCTACACTGTGAATGTTTACATGGTGTGTTCAATAAAAACATGGTAACATTTAATTCTTTGTGTGTTATTAGTTTAAGCAGACTGTGATTGTCTATTGTTGTGACTTAGATGAAGATCAGATCACATTTTATGACCAATTTGTGTAGAAATCCATATCATTCCAAAGGGTTCACATACTTTTTCTTGCAACTGTAGTTCAGTGGTCAACGTGTAATACCTCATTTGTCCTGTGGTGGCGCTGTGTGGAATCTGATCACTTTCTACTGTGTTATCCCAGCTATTACAGCTGATCGCTGGAGGTCCCAGCAGTAGATGACTCTGCAATCAGTTCATTTTCATGTGAGCCTTCTAACAAAAAGGGATTGTCTAAAGCGGAGAACCCCTTTAACCACCTCCGGACCGCCTAACGCACATGTGCGTTCCGGAGGTGGCAGGCTGGCGCACAGTCACGCATCGGCGCGTCATCTCGCGAGATGCGAGATTTCCTGTGAACGCGCGCACACAGGCGCGCGCGCTCACAGGAACGGAAGGTAAGCGAGTGGATCTCCAGCATGCCAGCGGCGATCGCTCGCTGGCAGGCTGGAGATCCGAATTTTTTAACCCCTAACAGGTATATTAGACGCTGTTTTCATAACAGCGTCTAATATACCTCCTACCTGGTCCTCTGGTGGTCCCTTTTGTTAGGATCGACCACCAGAGGACTCAGGTAGGTCAGTACAGTCGCACCAAACACCACACTACACTACACCCCCCCCCCCGTCACTTATTAACCCCTTATAAACCCCTGATCACCCATGATCACCCCATATAAACTCCCTGATCACCCCCCTGTCATTGATCACCGCCCTGTCATTGATCACCCCCCTGTCAGGCTCCGTTCAGACATCCGTATGATTTTTACGGATCCACGGATACATGGATCGGATTCGCAAAAAGCATACGGACGTCTGAATGGAGCCTTACAGGGGGGTGATCAATGACAGGCGGGTGATCACCCATATACACTCCCTGATCACCCCCTGTCATTGATCACCCCCCTGTCATTGATCACTCCCCTGTAAGGCTCCATTCAGACGTCCGCATGATTTTTACGGATCCATGGATACATGGATCGGATCCGCAAAACACATGCGGACGTCTGAATGGAGCCTTACAGGAGGGGTGATCAGTGACAGGGGGGTGATCACCCTGATTACCCTGATCACCCCCTGTCATTGATAACCCCCCTGTAAGGCTCCATTCAGACGTCCGCATGCGTTCTGTGGATCCAAAACATGTATCCATGGATCCGTAAAAAATCATGCGGATGTCTGAATGGAGCCTTACAGGGGGGGTGATCAGTGACAGGGGGGTGATCACCCTGATTACCCTGATCACCCCCTGTCATTGATAACCCCCCTGTAAGGCTCCATTCAGACGTCCGCATGCGTTCTGTGGATCCGATACATGTATCCATGGATCCGTAAAAAATCATGCGGATGTCTGAATGGAGCCTTACAGGGGGGGTGATCAATGACAGGGGGTGATCAGGGAGTCTATATGGGTGATCACCCCCCTGTCATTGATCACTGGTCATTGATCAATGGTAAGGCTCCATTCAGACATTTTTTTTGGCACAAGTTAGCGGAAATTTGTTTGTTTTTGTTTTTGTTTTTTCTTACTAAGTCTCATATTCCACTAACTTGTGTCAAAAAATAAAATCTCCCATGAACTCGCCATACCCCTCACGGAATCCAAATGCGTAAACATTTTTAGACATTTATATTCCAGACTTCTTCTCACGCTTTAGGGCCCCTAAAAAGCCAGGGCAGTATAAATACCCCACATGTGACCCCATTTCGGAAAGAAGACACCCCAAGGTATTCCGTGAGGGGCATATTGAGTCCATGAAAGATTGAAATTTTTGTCCAAAGTTAGCGGAAAGTGAGACTTTGTGAGAAAAAAACAAAAAAAAATCAATATCCGCTAACTTATGCAAAAAAAAAATAAATTCTAGGAACTCGCCATGCCCCTCATTGAATACCTTGGGGTGTCTTCTTTCCAAAGTGGGGTCACATGTGGGGTATTTATACTGCCCTGGCTTTTTAGGGGCCCGAAAGTGTGAGAAGAAGTCTGGGATCCAAATGTCTAAAAATGCCCTCCTAGAAGGAATTTGGGCCCCTTTGCGCATCTAGGCTGCAAAAAAGTGTCACACATGTGGTATCGCCGTACTCAGGAGAAGTTGGGGAATGTGTTTTGGGGTGTCATTTTACATATACCCATGCTGGGTGAGAGAAATATCTTGGTCAAATGCCAACTTTGTATAAAAAAATGGGAAAAGTTGTCTTTTGCCAAGATATTTCTCTCATCCAGCATGGGTATATGTAAAATGACACCCCAAAACACATTCCCCAACTTCTCCTGAGTACGGCGATACCAGATGTGTGACACTTTTTTGCAGCCAAGGTGGGCAAAGGGGCACATATTCCAAAGAGCACCTTTAGGATTTCGCAGGCCATTTTTTACACATTTTGATTGCAAGGTACTTCTTACACATTTGGGCCCCTAAATTGCCAGGGCAGTATAACTACGCCACAAGTGACCCCATTTTGGAAAGAAGACACCCCAAGGTATTCCGTGAGGGGCACGGCGAGTTCCTAGAATTTTTTATTTTTTGTCACAAGTTAGCGGAAAATGATGATTTTTCTTTTCTTTTCTTTTTTCCTTACAAAGTCTCATATTCCACTAACTTGCGACAAAAAATAAAAAATTCTAGGAACTCGCCGTGCCCCTCACGGAATACCTTGGGGTGTCTTCTTTCCAAAATGGGGTCACTTGTGGGGTAGTTATACTGCCCTGGCAATTTAGGGGCCCAAATGTGTGAGAAGAACTTTGCAATCAAAATGTGTAAAAAAATGCCCTGCAAAATCCGAAAGGTGCACTTTGGAATATGTGCCCCTTTGCCCACCTAGGCTGCAAAAAAGTGTCACACATCTGGTATCGCCGTACTCAGGAGAAGTTGGGGAATGTGTTTTGGGGTGTCATTTTACATATACCCATGCTGGGTGAGAGAAATATCTTGGTCAAATGCCAACTTTGTATAAAAAAATGGGAAAAGTTGTCTTTTGCCAAGATATTTCTCTCACCCAGCATGGGTATATGTAAAATGACACCCCAAAACACATTCCCCAACTTCTCCTGAGTACGGCGATACCAGATGTGTGACACTTTTTTGATGCCAAGGTGGGCAAAGGGGCACATATTCCAAAGTGCACCTTTTGGATTTCGCCGGCCATTTTTTACAGATTTTGATTGCAAAGTACTTCTCACACATTTGGGCCCCTAAATTGCCAGGGCAGTATAACTACGCCACAAGTGACCCCATTTTGGAAAGAAGACACCCCAAGGTATTCCGTGAGGGGCATGGCAAGTTTTTAGAATTTTTTATTTTTTGTCGCAAGTTAGTGGAATATGAGACTTTGTAAGGAAAAAAGAGAAAAAAAAAAAAATCATCATTTTCCGCTAACTTGTGACAAAAAATAAAAAATTCTAGGAACTCGCCGTGCCCCTCACGGAATACCTTGGGGTGTCTTCTTTCCAAAATGGGGTCACTTGTGGCGTAGTTATACTGCCCTGGCAATTTAGGGGCCCAAATGTGTGAGAAGTACTTTGCAATCAAAATCTGTAAAAAATGGCCTGCAAAATCTGAAAGGTGCACTTTGGAATATGTGCCCCTTTGCCCACCTTGGCAGCAAAAAAGTGTGACACATCTGGTATCGCCGTACTCAGGAGAAGTTGGGGAATGTGTTTTGGGGTGCCATTTTACATATAACCATGCTGGATGAGAGAAATATCTTGGCAAAAGACAACTTTTCCCATTTTTTTATACAAAGTTGTCTTTTGCCAAGATATTTTTCTCATCCAGCATGGGTATATGTAAAATGACACCCCAAAACACATTCCCCAACTTCTCCTGAGTACGGCGATACCAGATGTGTCACACTTTTTTGCTGCCAAGGTGGGCAAAGGGGCACATATTCCAAAGTGCACCTTTCAGATTTTGCAGGCCATTTTTTACAGATTTTGATTGCAAAGTACTTCTCACACATTTGGGCCCCTAAATTGCCAGGGCAGTATAACTACGCCACAAGTGACCCCATTTTGGAAAGAAGACACCCCAAGGTATTCCGTGAGGGGCATGGCGAGTTCCTAGAATTTTTTATTTTTTGTCGCAAGTTAGTGGAATATGAGACTTTGTAAGAAAAAATAAATAAATAAAAATCATCATCATTTTCCGCTAACTTGTGACAAAAAATAAAAAGTTCTATGAACTCACTATGCCCATCAGCGAATACCTTAGGGTGTCTACTTTCCGAAATGGGGTCATTTGTGGGGGTTTTCTACTGTTTGGGCATTGTAGAACCTCAGGAATCATGACAGGTGCTCAGAAAGTCAGAGCTGTTTCAAAAAGCGGAAATTCACATTTTTGTACCATAGTTTGTAAATGCTATAACTTTTACCCAAACCATTTTTTTTTTTGCCCAAACATTTTTTTTTTATCAAAGACATGTAGAACAATAAATTTGGCGAAAAATTTATATATGGATGTCGTTTTTTTTGCAAAATTTTACAGCTGAAAGTGAAAAATGTCATTTTTTTGCAAAAAAATCGTTACATTTTGATTAATAACAAAAAAAGTAAAAATGCCAGCAGCAATGAAATACCACCAAATGAAAGCTATATTAGTGAGAAGAAAAGGAGGTAAAATTCATTTGTATGGTAAGTTGCATGACCGAGCAATAAACGGTGAAAGTAGTGCAGTGCCGAAGTGTAAAAAGTGCTCTGGTCATGAAGGGGGTTTCACCTAGCGGGGCTGAAGTGGTTAAGGGATCTGTTTGTCTTTGAACACAGATTAGCAGTTTACGTACAGATATGAAGTACATAAGGAGTTGAGCCACTTTGTAATGCATTGTATTTCTTGTACTGATCCTGAGTTACAGCTTCTGTTATGCTTCAGTGCTGCATTCACAATTCTGCATGTTTCTATTGGAAACAGTCAGCAAGCTTGCTGACAGACGCATTTGGTTGAGCTTGTGTGATACAGCAGGGGAGTTAGTTTCTCCTATATCAGATGACTGTACAGTGAACACTACCCTAACTCTGCATAGACACTGAACAAGCAGGGAATACTGGGAGATTTCAGTCTAGCAGAACTGTGAATGCAGCTCTAGAGTATAAGACGGTCTGTACATTCTCTCTGCAGCGCTGCTTCCTACAAAGTGACATTCTGCCATGCTTCCTGATACATTGGATAGCCTCCATAAAACTGACATTTTGCTTGCTTCCAACGCTGTGCACATTCTACCACCGCTCCTGCTGACAGAATACTTTCCAAAATAGCAGGAAGCAGCCGGTGCACGCACTCCTGCACTTCACTTTCCATTACTTCTACTTCCTGAGCAATTGCATATTTGTGATTTGTAGCAATCTCTACAGACGGAGCACTCTACCATTGCTTCTCTACTATGTGAGCACTTTACCATTGCTTCTCTACAGACAGAGCACTCTACCATTGCTTCTCTACAGACGGAGCACTCTACCATTGCTTCTCTACAGACGGAGCACTCTACCATTGCTTCTCTACTATGTGAGCACTCTACCATTGCTTCTCTACTATGTGAGCACTCTACCATTGCTTCTCTACTATGTGAGCACTCTACCATTGCTTCTCTACTATGTGAGCACTCTACCATTGCTTCTCTACAGACGGAGCACTCTACCATTGCTTCTCTACAGACGGAGCACTCTACCATTGCTTCTCTACAGACGGAGCACTCTACCATTGCTTCTCTACAGACGGAGCACTCTACCATTGCTTCTCTACAGACGGAGCACTCTACCATTGCTTCTCTACAGACGGAGCACTCTACCATTGCTTCTCTACAGACGGAGCACTCTACCATTGCTTCTCTACAGACGGAGCACTCTACCATTGCTTCTCTACAGACGGAGCACTCTACCATTGCTTCTCTACTATGTGAGCACTCTACCATTGCTTCTCTACAGACGGAGCACTCCACCATTGCTTCTCTACTATGTGAGCACTCTGATGACACTCAGTTTTCTGCTGGTAGTGATTGCCCTCACACCGGGCACTTTACCACTGCTGCCAGTCTCCCGCAGCTATGAATTCTCCATAGAGAGCATTCTACCTCTGCTTCCTCGTGTCCAGGCTGTGTGAGCACTCTACCATTACTGCTCTGTACTGCAACTATTAAAGCATTGCCCTCACAATATGAGCAATCTCATATTAACTCCTCGCATGCTGTCTGCCCTTCTCTTCTGCACCTTCTAAGATCTCTTCTCACACTCTGCACACAATTTCGGTGTCTCAGCACTCTAACCCTGCCTGTCCTCACAACTGACCTGCCAGCTTTTGTTTCCAATGCCATAAATTGCCACTCATTGACTTGGACATTGTACATTTCCTTCCATACACAAAGAATGTTCTAAGTGTAATTCCTGTCATATCCTACACAATAGTCTAATCTGTATAGGGGTTACAGTCCCCTTCTGAAACAGAGCTCCAACACCACTGCCTTCCTTCAGACTGCCTCCAACCTGCATCTTAAGAGCTGAGCGTATGCAGATCTATTATTATCACAGTTAGGGAGCGTGTCCTTTCTACTGCAGCTCTCTCCCTATGACAGCTTAAGGGGTGCGTCCGTTCTGCTGTACTACTCTCCCTGTCACTTTTCAGGGGGATGTCTTTTCTGCTGCAGCATTTTCCCTGTCACAGCTAAATGGGTGTGTCCTTTCTGCTGCCGCGGTCTCCCTATCACAGTTCGGAGGGTGTGTCATCTCTGCTGCAGCTTTCTCCGTATCACAGCATGGGATTCCTCCTTTCTACTTCAGCTCTCTCCCAGTTCTGGGGAATGTCCTATCTGCTGCAGATCTCTCCCTATCACAGCTCTGGATGCATATCTTTTCTTCTGCAGCTCTTTCCCTATCACAGCTCAGGGGATGTGTCCTTTCTGCTGTTCCCCTCTCCCTGTCACAGCTCGGGGGGTGTCTTTTCTGCTAAAGCTCTCTCCCTATCACAGCTTGGGGGGGGGGGGTCCTTTCTGCTGCACCTCTCTCACTGTTACAGCTCAGAGGGCATGTCCTTTCTGCTGCAGCTCTCTCTGCCATAGCTCAGGAGGTGTCTCCTTTCTGCTGCAGCTCTCCCTGCCATAGCTCAGGAGGTGTCTCCTTTCTGTTGCAGCTCTCTCCCTATCACAACTCAGGGGCTTGTCCTATTCACTGCAGCTCTCTTCCTAGCACAGCTCAAGGGGCGTGTCCTTTCTGATGCAGATCTATCACAGCTCTGGGTGCATATCCCCAGCTCTCTCCCTATTACAGCTCAGGGGAGTGTCCTTTCTGCTGTTCCTCTCTCCCCGTCACAGCTCAGAGGGGTGTCTTTTCTGCTAAACCTCTTTCCCTATCACAGCTTAGGGGGGTCCTTTCTGCTGCACCTCTCTCACTGTCACAGCTCAGAGGGCATGTCCTTTCTGTTGCAGCTCTCGCTGCCATAGCTTAGGAGGTGTCTCCTGTCTGCTGCAGGCCTCTCCCTATCACAGCTCAGGGGAAATGTCCTTTATGCTGCAGCTCTCTCTGCCATAGCTCAGGAGGTGTCTGCTGCAGCTCTCTTCCTATCACAGCTCAGGGGGCGTGTCCTTTCTGCTGTTCCTCTCTCCCCGTCACAGCTCAGGGGGGTGTCTTTTCTGCTAAAGCTCTCTCCCTATCACAGCTTAGGGGGGTCCTTTCTGCTGCACCTCTCTTACTGTCACAGCTCAGAGGGCATCTCCTTTCTGTTGCAGCTCTCTCTGCCATAGCTCAGGAGGTGTCTGCTGCAGGCCTCTCCCTATCACAGCTCAGAGGGCATGTCCTTTCTGCTGCAGCTCTCTCTGCCATAGCTCAGGAGGTGTCTCCTGTCTGCTGCAGCTCTCTTCCTGTCACAGCTCAGGAAGGTGTGTCCTTTCTGCTGCAGCTCTCGCTCTAAATGCCACAGCTTCTAACAGTAGATTCAGCGGGTGGCAGTTGAAAGATGGAACTTAGCATGTGCGACCACCTCAGCAAGGTGAACAGAGAGATACGGTAAATAGCAAACAGCAGGTGGCGCTGTACAGATACATTGTATTGAATAACTCAGTGGCTATGCTACATTTTTAACTACATACAATTATGAAAGTATTCAGATCCAGGCGCTGGTTTGAAAAATGTATGATATTTTTGGTGGGCCACCCCTTTAAGGGATGCAGAGGATTTGGAGTTCTGTATCTGAAAAGGTCTACTCTAAACCCTATAAAAAAAAATATTTCATCCGCACAAATTTAGATTAAAAAAAAGATCAAATAAAATGGTGATCAAAGATTGGCATTCACCTTAAAAGGGTTGTACAGGGTTAGAAAAAAAGTAACAGCGCCACACCTGTCTATGACTTGGTACTACAACTCCATTAAAGCGGCTGCAATACCACACACAACCTGTGGACATGTGTGGCGCTTTCTACCTCAAGCATTGTGCACAGTCTATGCCCTGCACTGGAGTGGCTGCCATTGCTCCACCTAACCCTTCTTTGCTATTATTCTCACGTTCCCAGTTACATGGCTTAGGAAAAGACCCAGGTCCATCAAGTTGATCCCTGATGTGGCCTCCTTCCATCCAGCGCCTTCATGAAGCCTTCCACCTGTGCCTGCTCCTGGAGCACTTCCCCTCAGTCTAGACATTGTAGCATTGTGTCTCCTTACCTTCCTCACATTGCAACATTGTTTCTTCGCATTAAGCATTCTAATGGCTCCTGCGCACTCTACTTTTGCTTTCCCACAGACGAGGCATTCTAGCACCTCACGTCCTGGCTGTATAGCACATTGTGTCACCGCGCGCACACAGCGCGTTCCAGCCGCGCAGCTCTACATGAAGCGTTCTACCTCAAACATCGCAGAATCAATATTTGCTTCTCTTTAGTGCATTCCGCATCGTCTTCCTCCATAACCTTTTCTGTACATCATTCCTTTCTCTCACTCTTTGGGTCCTTCTCCGACCTGTCTACATCTATCACTGCGCTCTGTGGTCGCTTTTCGGAAACCTCTGGACGCTCGCTCAGAGGAGCATCTGCCATTGCTTCCCCAAAATTATTATAGAGTGAATATTCTAAAATGTCTCAAATATTGTAACTTCTACCCTACCTATGCCTCTCTAGTCATGTGACCACATCCTTACGTACCCTTGTATACCTCTCCTAGGTACGCAAATCTATACATTTCCAATTAACCCTATATATTCCATGTCTGCCTTTATATAAACACTTCCTTATATACCCTTGTATACATCTCCTAGGTACGCAAATCTATACATTTCCAATTAACCCTATATATTCCATGTCTGCCTTTATATAAACACGTCCTTATGTACCCAGGTATATCTCTCCTAGGTACGTAAATCTATACATTTCCAATTAACCCTATATATTCCATGTCTGCCTTTATATAAACACTTCCTTATATACCCTTGTATACCTCTCCTAGGTACGTAAATCTATACATTTCCAATTAACCCTATATATTCCATGTCTGCCTTTATATAAACACTTCCTTATATACCCTTGTATACCTCTCCTAGGTACGTAAATCTATACATTTCCAATTAACCCTATATATTCCATGTCTGCCTTTATATAAACACTTCCTTATTTACCCTTGTATATCTCTCCTAGGTACGTAAATCTATACATTTCCAATTAACCCTATATATTCCATGTCTGCCTTTATATAAAAACTTCCTTATTTACCCTTGTATACCTCTCCTAGGTACGTAAATCTATACATTTCCCCCAAAAAACTATATATTCTGTCTGCTTTTATATAAACACTTCTTTATATACCCTTGTATACCTCTCCTACATACCTAAATCAATACTTTTCCAATTAACCCTATATATGCCTTTAAATAAACATATAATATATTCAAGTATGCATCCAATATGTCCTATATATTCTATGGATACCTTTATATAATCACACCCTGATATACCCTTGTATACCTCTCCTACATCCCTAAATCCATAAATTTCCAATTTACCCTATATATCCTATGTATGCCTTTATATAAACACACCCTAATGTACCCATGTATCCTTCTCCTATAAACTCACCTATGCATCCTATATTTTCTCTAATCCTATACATACATATATTGCCCTATATATCTAAACGCACATATATAAACCCAATAAGTCTACAGCACTCTCTGTATTCTGTCATCACTACAACCCTGATCTTACTATGCCACCCCAACACTAACTACTCCTAAATTTCCCCAGGAGAGGATCTTACATACCACTTCATAGTCGGACCGCACAGAGTTAACCCCAGGACGAGATGATCGTCGCCTGTGGGTTGAAGAATCGGTTAGATGGAGACATCTGGAGAATAGCCCACACTTCCCCGGTTACACAAATGACCACCCCAGTCCACCCCTTCTTCTTCCCGAACCCTCCCAATAGGATCATCAACATGTATGTACCCTGATAACTGCACGTGGAAAAACTCTGGGAACAGCAGCCGTCGTGATAAGCTGTTATGTAAAGAGGGGGATTTGTGCTCGGTGCCTATGGGGGGCGCCAACGAGCCTCTCCGCCATGGCTGGGGGTATTTAGATACATGACTGGTGCAGTGAAATGAATCTTTGGAAACTCCAGCTAGGACTCTGTCTAAAGGAAGGTCAATCAGTGCAGGCAGATGGCGGTACATTGACGACGTTCTGGAATAGAAGTCCAATCTCAAAGTAACAGAGAGGTTCTAGGTTTACTCTGCTGCCATTGTATTAGCACAGCTGGCACTTGTAGTCCTACAAGCACCCTGAAGCCCCCAGGCTGCTTTTCCCAGTTCTACTTCTTGAGGGTGAGTAAAGATTCTTGGCAGCGATACTTTGTATCACACAAAGTGATGGCAACAATGTATCCGTGTACACAAAGCAACTGGTGGTACTCCTTGCACTACCGCACACAGTGCTGTACACCCACCAAGTCCCTGACACACCCACAAGGCATGCAGTGTCACACACACCCCAAGTGCTGCAGCTACACACCCAGTTGGTGCACCGCTACATGGATGCACAACAGGTGGACATGCCCAGAGCTGCACAGTGAAGCTGCCCCTCCTAGCACACATCACATAGGACACAGGTATACACACACAGCTGGCGCTCTGACCTCAGTTGTGGGGTGCAGGCTGGTTTTGGGGTGACGCTGCTCAGTCTACCTCTGCTTTCTCTTTTTCTCGCTCTGTCTGGCAGGATTACTGCGCTCGCTCTCCCTCCCTCTCGCACTTTCACGCTCTCCCCCTCTCTCCCTTCCATCCACTCATATTATCTCTCTCCCTCCCTCGCAGACTGTCTCCACCTTTCTCTTCTCTTGCTCTTTACCCTTCCTTGTCCACTGTTGCATGCAAGATGCAACATTCTGCAGCGTCTTGGGATTGGTGGTGGTGGTGGGGGGGGGGGAGCAACTGGAGCGACGCGCTGCATGGCAAGATCAGGGTAGAGTTCCTCGACTTGACGGGCTAAAACGAGAGAAGGTTTCGTAGGCCCTTGGGAGGCAAGAGGTTAATAGAGGGATAGTAAGCCGGTCTGCGGAGAACGGGTTAACGGCGAGATGCTCTGCAGAGCTGCGTTAATGGTACAAGTTATTGCAGGCGCTGATGGGGACATTGTGTACTGACGAGAGGAAGCATCTGCCCTACTCTCTCGTTTTGTATGAATGACTCAGTATGTCTCTTTTGAGGTGACCTGCTGAGGCTGCTCGCTCCGTCACTCACTCTATGGCTCTCTTTTTCTATATCGTACTTTTGGAGTCTCTTTACATCTTTCATGCACCCCCCCACCCCACCCCACCCCTCCTTTCTCTCGTTTGCTGTCTCCTTGCAAGATGCCGAGAGGTTACCATGGAGACAGAGGAGAGCGCATCGCTGGTACCAGCTGTCTCCTTTCCACCCAAATGTCCACCTCTCTCTGCACATCGCTGTCTGGTCTGTCTCTCGTTTTGCAGGTCTGTCTGTCTCACACCTCCTCCCCCTGTGATCGCTGATGGTGTTCAGCCTCTCAGAGCTACAAATCATTGCACAAATGTCCTGTCTCTGTGGATTGGGTGTAATAATTCTAGATGCAAATGGCTGTCTGTTCCCAAGGTGTCTGTCCGTCTGTCTGATACCCCTTCACCTTGCTCTCTCTCTCCTTGGCTGCATTTCTCCAAGCAGCAGTCTGTCTCCATCACCTGTTTGACATGATCTCAAGATGTCTCTGGGATATTGCATAATCAGTCTGTCTGTGGTCCTGACTGTCTCTTGTTCTGCACAGATGTCTCTTCTTCAGTCCCTGTGGTTGAGTATTGCATGTTCATCATCTTTACATTGTTAGGTCCATGAAGTTCAGCCTGTAGATACCCTCCACCCTCCATCACTTGTGGGGCATTCTGCCACCCGCTCTATATAAGCAAAACTCTGGACCCATGAATGTCAGAATCCCTTTACCTTTGCCGTTTCTTCATCATCGTCATCATCATCATCTGGGTTGACATCATCGTTGTTGACTTTCACCTCCAGCTCCCATAGGATCTCTGCTAATGTCCTCTGCGGGCATCCGTTCATCGTCTAGGTTGACATTTATCTGAACCCCCTATGTGGGCACTTGCAGCAGAAGATTTTTGTTGATTCTTCTGTATGCACCCAATTTCATAATGCCCTCTGCTCTCATTGACCGTCACCAGTGGACACATCCAACAGAAGATGTACTATTGATACTGCTGTATGCGGGCACTTTGATAATGCCCTCTGTGGGCACTCATTACTATGTTAGCATTCATCTGAACCCTATAGGTGTGCACTTCTGTTACAAGATACTTCATGTACATATTCACCAGTTTCTTATATGAAGCCACTTTGATAATGCCCTCTATGGGCACCCTTTGCTTTTCTGTTTTGACGTTCTTCTGAACCCTACGGGTGGCCACCTACAGAGGTTCTTGGTTGACATTCACTTGAACCCTCAGTGTGGCCACTTCGAATATGAGATGTTTTAAGCTGATGTTCACCAGATGATGCATGCTGCCATTCTGATAATGCCCTCTGTGGGCACTCATAGATCCTCTAGGTGTAGGCACAGTCATGTTCTTTGTTGCCTTTCTCCCAAACTCCATAAGATGGCAATTGTGATGTCTTTTGATGGCACATTGATAATGTCCTTTACTTCACTGCATTAGTATGGCCTACAGCTCTGTATGTTGGCACTTTCCTATTCCCATTCATCTAAACCTTTTTGGTCCAACGGCGTACACAGGGGCACCTCAGCAACCATTAGAATGGGTTCCATTTCTTTGCCCCCTCATAGACGTTTCATGATGGTGCTAATGGTGTATGACTGATGGAGATGGGATCCCCGTACAGGTTCACACCACCCATTGAAATGACAGATGGAGCCAACCTGCTTGGACCTCTCCAGGTGCCCCATTGATCTAAGGTCTGTCTCCGTACGCCCTTGGTGTGCCAATTGAACCCTGTATGAGTTAACCTCATCCACCATAGACCCTTATTTTCCCCTTTGTGATGACGGCACTTATATGTGGGTACCTACCTGGCTCTTCCTTATCTACAGTACCCTTTGCCATGTTTGCCTAGCTAGTAGACGGCCGATACAGAACTAGAAATCCTGGATGGACTGGATGCCCCTGGACTTCTCATGGGCGTAACTATGTGTGGTGCAGTCACACCCGGACCCTGGTACCTCTCCACCTAAGAAGACCCCTGAATGTCACATGGTAGGTGGGGGCCTGATCCAGATTTACGGTCCAAGAGCTTCAAGTTATGCTTCTGTTCTCATCCAACACTCCCCTCAGACCTAAACATGGCTGTCATTACAGGGGTTGTGAGCTTTGCTTATCCCGTGCGGTAAGTCTTCCTGCAGTTATATAGGACTCAGGTCGTAACTCTGCAGTACCAGACGATTTACCATTCAGGAGCTTGGGAAAGCTGAGCGACAACCGCTATAGGACCGGTAAAGGCCGCCATATTGGTCTTACCAAGCACCTGGGGCTGATTCATGATGGGAGTCGAATTGCTATTGGCACACACCTTGGACACTGCCAGCGGTGCCGCCCTGCAGTCTGCATAGGATACCTGGCACTTGTCTGCAGGGCGTCGCAGTCTGCGATAGTCTGCAGCTGATTCCTGTGATCGCTTCATTTCCCAGCAGGATCATTGAAAGAAAATTATAGCCTTCATTGCCGTTACATTTAGTCCTTGAAGGAGAAGATTTTTTTTTTTCTAAGTTATTGCTAATTTTAGGAAGCGGCTTCCAAGCGTTGAATGAGTCGGTGAATGAATTCATGTAATGTTCGTCGGCAGCGCACGCTGCGTCCCCCCCACACACTGGCCGGGTGGTCTTTCTTCTTTTCTCCCCTGTTATCTTGCCTACGTCCTCCATTTATAATAACACTGGTCTTACATAAGGCTCGCCGTGCGGCAGGAACACATTGTGGGAACACAAGGCAGGCTCGGCTCGTAGGCTCACAATCTGTGCGGCTTCCTACAGCATCATCGCGTCCTCTCGCGCAGGTCCCAGTCTTGTCATCACACTTCCGTCCTCTTCTTGTCGATCACTCGGAGTCCATCTGCTCCGGTGACTATTTCTACACGGTGCACCATTCCTAGGGTGCGCCATTCCTCTATTATTCCTGCTAGAAGTTATGAATGAATTGCTAGCAGTTTGCAATGAAGTTCCAGCTGAATTTTACCAGTTGGGGGGGGGTTCCTGCACAGTCTGACATCGGCAGCACTTAATGGATAGCAGCATCTGGACCTTCACTGCAAACTACTGGAAATTCATTCATAACTCCTAGCAGGAATAATAGAGGAATGGCACAACATAGGGTCATAACAATAGATGTTCCAGACATGGGGGATGCAGGTAGTTACTAAGACAGACATGTCAGGAGAGGGGTTGTCCAGGATTAGAAAACCAGGGCTGCTTCCTCCCAAATCAATGAATGGAAATGATCCGCAATACCAGACACAACCTGGGGACGGGTGTGGCGCTGTTTTTGTAAGAAAGTAGCCATGTTTTATAATCGCAGTTACCAATGAACCTTTTACCCGGACACCAGACCACTTACCTCAGGTAACCCTTCCTACTGGACAGTCAATGACCTAGCAGCACCTACCTCTCCTAGGTGACCAACATACTCACCTCCGAGCTGGACAGTAAAGAGATTTATCATGAAGGGAATTTTTGGTCGGCTTGACATTGCAAAATTTTTGGGACTTTTTAAAAGTAACAATTCTTAAAGGGGTTGTCCCATGAAAAATATTCTACAGCTCTCAAACCAGCACTTACAGCCACCACTAGGGGGAGCTCAGTGCATAACAATTTATACAATTACCATTCATTTCAATGGAAGCTGTAATTAGTCTCTTTGCACTCAGCTCCCTCTAGTGGTAGCTGAAAATGGTGTGAATCTATGTCAGGAACAGGAGAAGCAGTTCAGCGCCTGGACCCATAGCAGTCGGTAGTCTGCCTCCATGGTGGGTACACCGCTGCCTATGGGACCTCCACCTCTCAGGAATAGGGGGTGGTGTAAATTTGTGTGGATGTCAGGCCAGTCAATTGCCCTAATTCCCATAGACTTCAGTGGAGAGGGCTGTGTACAGCCCCCCCATATGTGGCTGCTGGGGCCAGTATTATTTATAATACTATGTTTTTCTTATGTGGGGGGGCCCACACCCCGATCCTGGTGCTACTGTGGCCTCTGCACCCCATATAGCATGTTGCTAGGCAACTGCAAATCTTATTCCAAGGGACCTGAACATTTGCAGATACTATTCATTACAGTGCTTGTCCAGCCATGTAATTCTTTCATAAAACTGCTAGAATGTTATAAGATAATTGATTCTGACCTTCCGGACCTCCGACACTCCCGTTTCCACATTTCCTGATCCCCACTGTTTTTTGTCATTTCAGCTCCAGTGATGACATTCCAACACAGACATGTGACCACTGCAGCCAGGCGCTGACTGAGGTCACTGCTGCAGCCAGGCGCTGACTGAGGTCACTGCTGCAGCCAGGCGCTGACTGAGGTCAATGTGGCAGCCAGGCGCTGACTGAGGTCACTACTGCAGCCAGGCGCTGACTGAGGTCACTGCTGCAGCCAGGCGCTGACTGAGGTCACTGCTGCAGCCAGGCGCTGACTGAGATCACTGCTGCAGCCAGGCGCTGACTGAGGTCACTGCTGCAGCCAGGCGCTGACTGAGATCACTGCTGCAGCCAGGCGCTGACTGAGGACTGCTGGATGCAGCAGTTACATGTGTCGGGATGTCATCGCTGGAGCACAAGAGCACAGAGACTAACGGGGGACCAGAGAGCATCAGAAGGGTGGATCAGTGCGGTGACTACTTCTTCTTCTAGTAATTTGTAACAGTCTAAACAGTTTTCCAAAACTTTTTTACATGGTTGTAAAACCTCTTTAAAGGGGTATTCCCACTGTAGACATTTATAGCATATCTAAGGGTCCATTCACACGTCCGCAAAATGGGTCAGCATCCGTTTGCGGAACAGGTGCGGACCCATTCAATTTCAATGGGACCGCAATGCTGTCTGCATCCACACTTCCGTTCCCTGGCTCCGCAAAAAAATAGAACATGTCCTATTCTTGTCTGCAGACACGGACAAGAAAAGGCATTTCTATTATTATGGTGCCGGTTATGTGCGGACCGCAAAACAGTTGCGGATGTGTGAATGAACCGTAAGGGCTCATGTGCACGACCGTATGTATTTTGCGGTTCGGAAAAAACTGATCCGCATAAAATACGGATGATGTCCGTGTGCATTCCGTATTTTGCGAAACGGAACAGCTGGCCCCTGATAGAACAGTCCTATCCTTGTCTGTAATGGAGACAATAATAGGACATACTGAAACGGAATGCACACGGAGTAACCAGTTTTTTTTGCGGACCAATTAAAATTATTGGTTCCGTATATGGTCTCGCAAAAAAAAAAGGAACGGACACGGAAAGAATATAACTTTGTGTGCATGAGCCCTAAGGCCTCCTGCACACGAATGTTTTTTTTTCCGTTTACGTTCTGTTTTTTGCGTTCCATATATGGACCGTATACAGAACCATTCATTTCAATGGATCCGCAAAAGAAATAGAAGGTACTCCGTATGCCTTCCATTTCCGTATTTCCGTTCTGTTCAAACATAAAACATGTCCTATTATTGCCCGCAAATCACGTTCCGTGTCTCCATTTAAGTCAATGGTTCCGCAAAAAAAACAGAATGTATATGGAATGCACCCGCATGTCTTCCCTACCGTTGCGTTTTTGCGGAACCATCTATTAAATATTTTATGCCCAGCCCAATTTTTTTATGTACTTAATGTTTAAACATTATTGTATGCTTCCGTTTCTGATCCGCAAAAACGGATCACAAACGGAAAAACTGAGCGCCAAAATGGAACGGAAGCGGAAACACTACTAAAACAAAAAAACGGATCCGTTTAAAACGGACCGCAAAACCATACAGTCGTGTGCAGGAGTCTAATAGAGGTGTGTCCTATCTCTAGGAGCCGCACCCATCTCCATAATGGGGGGTCTCCCATCCTGCAGGCATGAATAAAGAGATGGCCCCACACATTTGTGACTCCCTCCATTCACATTAAGCAGGATGGTGGTTGGGGGACCCCATTCTAGAGAGAGAGGGCAGAGCCGACCTTCATGGCCTAGTCTGCCAATAGGCCACAAATGTCTGAGATGGGAATACCCCTTTAAGACTCATCAGCAATGACACGTAGGAGAACCTGTTCAGTATTTGTTCCTCCTTTCTTTCCTGCCCTCTAAACTGTGACCTTAGGCAGAAGCCAAGTTTGGCTGTATGGTAAATTTTTTTTATATAATTTTGGAAAAGTGGGTGTGGTTAGCTATGTTAATTAGGTGTTAATCACCTGGGAAGTTTTATAAGGTTGCAAAAAAGTGGTGTGGGTGTAAAAAAACTTGGAAAAAAGTGTAAAACTTGTTAAAGGGGTTTTCTGGCCTAGTAACTCACAACCCCTATGGCTCTACCGTGTGACCCATAAAAAATAATAATTTCACAGCCTGTCTGCGGGCCCGCCGTGGCTGTTCTGTTTCCGTCTGCTTCGGATCGGGAAGTGGCTGGTTCCTGTGACCGTTGTGGCCAATCACAGGGCCTCAGCGGTCACATTTGATTGAACGCTATGTTATTGGCCACAGCTGTCATGGGACCAGAAGCAGTCAGGAATGGAGCAGCGGCGTGTGCACGGCAGGACCGCGGACAGGTTTTAGGTTTTTTTATGGGCCGCACATTAGGACCATAGCGGTTGTCGCTCCTGTTCCAGACGACCCCTTTGAGAGGAGCAAAATATACCAAATAGCATTTGACGTTAGATAAATTTGACTCAAAAAAATAACTGACTTAAAAAATCTCCCCCCCACCCACAATGGCTGCTGGGGCTATTGTTGCGGCGGCCATGATTATGACTGGCCAGTCTCACTGCACCCCCTCACATGACGTCATCCTGTTCCCACGTGGCGAACCTTCCTCGAGCGCCCACACATCGGTCCTGGACGCCATTTTGCTAACTATCCCCACATTTACAAACCAGATTTGCATATTCGCATAATTATAATAAAGATCTTCCTTGGGGGGTCTAGCAGCGGCCCCCACCAGGAGCGAGTACCGCTATTCTCTCCTAGCTGAGGAAGATGTGCGCCCACCACAGCCATGACGGCATCTGCTGGCCCGAGCGGCGCTTCATGTGAGAATACACAGGAATCAATATTGGGCGCGGAGGGCACATTACACCCGTGACACAGTTGGTTAGTTTGGAAAAGAAGAAGCGACGTGAGAGAACAGATTGTCACAGCAGAAGACACGGGAAGGCTCGGAGCGCGGCAGAGCAGTAAACGAGCCATTATTTCGCTGATCAAAAGCCGACAAGAGAGAAGCTGAGGCTTCCAGCCCGTTCATTAGCAGCCGGCCCTCCGCCGTCACCACCACTCCATTATATTTAGATTAGAAATGAAATGTGGGCCTCCAAATGGTGCTGGGCCTGTCGATGAACCAAAGACAAAGCCCTGCCAACCACTGTGATATCTATTTCTGGTAAAGCTGGGTGACAACCATGTCACTGTTACAGCTCCACAGAGGTAAATCAGCCTCACAACACAAGAGAACAGGGTTGCCCATAGCAACCAATCAGAGCGCAGCTTTCATTTCTCAAGAGCAGAATACAAAATGAAAGCTGCGGTTTGATTGGTTGCTACGGGCAACAAAGACAGTTTCATAAATCTACCCCATTGTATGTTTGGCCTAGGTTGGTTGGTGCCCTGTGCATGACCTTCTATTGACACCTTCAATTATGGGGCGGATTTAGCATTTCTGGGGCCCCAAACAAAGCTATGTCTGGGAGCCCCCAGTGCACTGCTAAGCCCCACCCCATCTTACTACTTAGTCCCACCCCCATGACCTCCCAGCTTAGCAGGGCAGGAATGGGCCCCCTCCTATGCTGGGCCCCTGTTTTTTTTTAGCCAACTGCTTGTAGCAAGTAGGGGCCAACCCTGATCTCTAGGGCCCCAAGCATTCGCATGGTTGACATGGTGGTAAAGTCCGCCCCTGAGTGCCCAAGTCATACCCTGCCCAGTCAATAAACTATTGAATGCACCCCCTTCAGTAGCCATAGGTGATGCGCTTAAGTGATCCCGCATCCGTCCCATCCCCAAAAAAGTGCAAGAGGCAGAGTTATGCTGCGCCGGGCAGATTATTTCCCGTTTTTAGAGGCCAAAGAGCCACAAGTACATTTTTTCAGCCCTAATACCCCTCAAAGTGCACCCCCTTCAGTAGCCATAAGGCGCAGGGTGCGCACCTGTTCCCGCATCCGTCCAATCCCTGAAAAAGTGCTAGAGGCAGAAAGTTCTTCCCTTTTTTAGAGGCCAAAGAGCCCTAATACCCCCCAAAGTGCCAGTGATACATTCCTTGTCTGATGCAGGTTCAGATGTCTTGTGATGATGCCATCCATGACAGCACCAGGTGGCACGCCACAGGGGCCCCCGATGCAGCTCCACAACTTGCCCTATGGATAAAGCATTGCTGCCCACACGGAACAGAAAGTGTGTAGTGTGCGTTTAGCCCCTCATACTCAGTTATTCTTGCCGTATATATAGCGGTAGATCCTAGAAGAGCAAAACGATAAAAAAAGCCTCTAATTTTGGGTAAATACGATGCAGAGGAAATACAGACGTGTAAGTGCACCCTGCAGAAGTCCAGGAAAGCTGGGTGATAACCGCTGAGGGAACTGTAATGGCATCTACAATGGTTGTCACACAGCTTTCCCAGACAGTGATGTAACTTAAAGGGGTTCTCCCATTAAAAATATTCAGCATTTTTCCAGCCAGCACCTGGATCTGAATACTTTTGTAATTGCATGTAATTAAAAATGTAGTATCACCTCTGAGCTATTCACTGAAATCTATCAGTATAGCGCCACCTGCTGTTGGCTCTTTTTCTCTGTCCTGCTCACTGAGATGCAAGCACATGCTCAGTGCCATCCTTCTACTGCCACCAGCTGCAGTAGACAGGACATGCCCCCGGCACGTCCCCTAAGCTGCCAGCATCTAGCCGAGCAATGAATGAGGAGATCTCTGGATCCATGTGAGGTCCAGGGCTGGTTCTAGCTCCGTTAGGGTACATTCACACGTCCGTAGCGTGTTTTGCGGATCCACGGATCCGCAAAACACAGACACCGGCAATGTGCATCACCGCACATCACCGGCACTAATAGAATATGCCTATTCTTGTCCGGACAAGAATAGGACATGTTCTGTTTTTTCCGGGAACGGAATTGTGGACCCGGAAGTGCGGGTCCGAAATTCCGTATCCGGGCAGCACATTGTGTGGCCCCATAGAAATGAATGGGTCCGCAATTCCGTATTCGGGCAGCACATTGTGTGGCCCCATAGAAATGAATGGGTCCACAATTCCGTTCCGCAAAATGCAGAACGAAATTGCGGACATGTGAATGGGGCCTTAGAAGAGAGTGTCATGTACTGTATGATGTCCGGTTCGTTTTTTTCATTCATCATGGGACAACCCCTTTAAGAATGAAGAGACTGAAGTTTTTTGTTTTTTAATGGGATTCTTTTTTTGGGGTGGAGGTGGCTGTATAAAGTGGTAGGACCAGGATGCAGGAAAACAAAAACCCTACGAGGGGCGTCCCGGTCCCTTGCGCAGGATTTCACGATTCAGTAAGATAAAGTCAGTGTTTTAAATGATGGGGGTGGTAGTATTTTACTGATAAATGTAAATCCTCCCAGCATCAGGGGTGGTGTTCTTCAAAGGATGGCGACCAGGCTGTCTCGGGGGAGCTGCGGCCGCGTTCTGTTAAGTGGAGATAAGAGAATAGACGCGATGTTCTGCCTGTGGCTCTCCAGCTGCTGCGGCAGGTGAAGCACCGACGTCTACCTCTGTTCTAGACCGCGCAGAGCTGAGGACGTCGTGACAATAACAGACATCGCAGCTTGTCTACGCCTGGGCTACAAAAATGGTGACGAGCGCACCTAACCCAGGAATAGGGTTTTTAATCGGCAGCTTTTTAATATACTTTGTGGCTTAGTTTTCTCACCTTCTTCAAGATCTCTGCTTGCTGTCAGTGAATGCGACTATTGTTTATATGTAGAGCCTAAGAAAAAATTAAAACATTGTGACCAAATGCTGCTCACAGTCTAGTCCAGGCATCCTCAAACTGCGGCCCTCCAGCTGTTGCAAAACTACAACTCCCAGCATGCCCGAACAGCCTACTGCTATCAGCTTACAGCAGGGCATTGTGGGAGTTGTAGTCTTACAACAGCTGGAGGGCCGCAGTTTGAGGCTGGTCTATAGATGGATACATTTTTCCTGCACTGATACATTGTAACAAATTATCAGGACAGAAGAGAGGTTTGCAGTTGCTGAGGTGGAGGCAGGTAACACAACTGCTATGGGGCCGGTGGTGAGGGGGGCCGGGCCCTCCATCTTCTGCGTCCTGACACAAAGCCACTGCAATATCCTGCAGCCACCATCGGGGACTATGGCTTTACTTGTATTTTCTTCTCTATACTATAGGAGGAATTCAGTTTGGCCTAAAATTTGAAACTTCTTCTTACTTCTCTCACCAGTTCATGCCAGAGATTGGTGTAAATTATAGTGCAAATTTCGCATTGATCTCACTTTCTGCAGCGTGGAAAGGCAAAAATGTGCCAAATTTATTAGGAAATACTTTGCCCTACTATTACAGTCTGGTGCGGAAAGGAATTCAATTTTATCACAGTAGAGCTCCCCCTAGTGGCGGCTACAGGCATCCAGAATTTTATCGACCCCCCTATAAAGATATATTGTGACATTTTAACAGTGCGGAGCTCTGGAGCCGTTTATCCACCGTCACATTTTCCCAAAATGCCTCAGTGCCCTCCCAATAAGTAATATGGCCAGCAGAGTGTCAGTAACATTAGAGTATATGTATAATTAGTGACTCCAACTAAGCAGCACTGTCTGTTGGAGTCAGTGATAGTTGGAAACCTGTCCCATCAGAGGCTCAGGCTGCTGCTCTGCCTCTCCTCCATGCTTTAAACTGCAGCGGCTTGTTTAGATTGCCTCTTGTGCTTGCTTAGCAGGAAGTCAGAGCCGAGACAACTTCTATTATAGCAAGCAAGAATTGCTGCTCCAGAATTATTACTGTGACAGACATGGCAGTGGAGGATACAGGACCACTGGGCACCGCATTACATTACGTGTAGTATGTTGTTATACAACAGGTGTAAATTTAGAGGGGTGGTCTATGTAGGCCGAGGGTGTGGTCAGGCTAAAAGTGGGCATGGCCTATACAGCCCAATATAGGGAATATTACTTAGGCCATGAAACATTGACTAATAGCGTAAAACTGTGGTGCAAAATGACGCGTCTGAAGTCACACTTAAATATGTCTAAAATGAGATGCAGCAAATTGATAATTCGAGTGCAGTCACAATAGTAAATGGGCTGACGCCAGGAGACCACCCCGAAACGTGAGTGGCGTGAACCGATGCAATTTCAAGGGTAAACTAATTTGTACAGATTGCAAGCTCTTGGGGCTCACTATTGGAAAGTAAAATGTGGAGATTGGGACGACTGTAAAACCGACTCGGAGGGAAAATAACGGAAAGGTCAATTCTGTTCACAATAATAACATTTCCTGCGCTCTCGCTCTGGTTATTACTCTTCGGGGATGACGAGCGCCTCCTCGCCTCTGACAATTAGATGAATGAGAACCGTTTCTGTTGTTCTATTGTATTTTTAATAAGACCTTCACCAGGTTTTAGCTTTTCTTGTTTTCAAATCCGAGAGATAAAATGTGCAAATCTCACCAGCACGAGTCCAGGTCAATTTACTGGACGGGCCCCAGCGCCAGGAACGGTCCCAGGCCCCGGTACTGAGGCAAGATTTACAACGCCAAGGGGCACCAGCCGCACAGAGGAGGTTTATGCTGCTATTCTTTACCCTTTCACTGCTGGAAAGATTTTCATTCTTGAACCACACAAATAAAATCTGAATTATAAAATTAGAAATCGTCCTGTTTATAGTATCTTAGACACTGGGCACATTGTGAAAATTCCTCCTCACTCTTTAAAGTCATGGCTGCAAATCATATTTGTGCCTTATAGAACTCCTTCCCAAGCAATCCCTCACATAACCACCAGAATTAAAGAGGAATGTAAAAATAAATTCCCCATTAAAAGTGCCCTGTCTGACCCAGGAAGAAGTACAACAGCGACTTAAAAAGATTAAAATAGACAAATCGCCAGGACCAGATGGCATACACCCCCGTATCCTAAGGGAATTGAGTAATGTCATAGCCAGACCCTTATTTCTGACATTTGCGGACTCTATACTGACAGGGAATGTCCCACAGGATTGGCGCATAGAAAATGTGGTGCCAATATTCAAAAAGGGTCCAAAAACGGAGCCCGGAAACGATAGGGCAGTAAGTTTAACATCTGTTGTGGGTAAACTGTTTGAAGGTTTTCTGAGAGATGCTATCTTAGAGCATCTCAAAGGAAATAAGCAAATAACATCATATCAGCATGGCTTCGTGAGGGATCGGTCATGTCAGACTAATTTAATCAGTTTCTATGAGGAGGTAAGTTCTAGACATGACAGCGGCGAATCAATGGATGTCGTGTATCTGGACTTCTCCAAAGCATTTGACACTGTACCACATAAAAGGTTAGTATATAAAATGAGAATGCTCGGACTGGGAGAAAACGTCTGTATGTGGGTAAGTAACTGGCTTAGTGATAGAAAACAGAGGGTGGTTATTAACGGTACACACTCAGATTGGGTCACTGTCACTATTAATGATCTTGTAGAAGGCTTGCACAGAAAAATATACATTTTCGCAGATGACACTAAACTGTGTAAAGTAATTAACACTGAAGAGGACAGTATACTGTGTATATACTACAAAGGACAGTATACTGTATATATACCACAGAGGACAGTATACTACTACAGAGGGATCTGGATAGATTGGAGGCTTGGGCAGAGAAGTGGCAGATGAGGTTTAACACTGACAAATGTAAGGTTATGCACATGGGAAGGAATAATGCAAGTCACCCGTACATACTAAATGGTAAAACACTCGGTAACACTGACATGGGAAAAGATCTAGGAATTTTAATAAACAGCAAACTAGCAGCTGCTGCCAAGGCCAATAAGATAATGGGTTGCATCAGAAGGGGCATAGATGCCCGTGATGAGAACATAGTCCTACCACTTTACAAATCATTAGTCAGACCACACATGGAGTACTGTGTACAGTTCTGGGCTCCTGTGAACAGAGCAGACATAGCAGAGCTGGAGAGGGTCCAGAGGAGGGCAACTAAAGTAATAACTGGAATGGGGCAACTACAGTACCCTGAAAGATTATCAAAATTAGGGTTATTCACTTTAGAAAAAAAGACGACAGAGGAGATTCAATTAATATGTATAAATATATCAGGGGTCAGTACAGAGATCTATCCCGTCATCTATTTATCCCCAGGACTGTGACGAGGGGACATCCTCTGCATCTGGAGGAAAGAAGGTTTGTACACAAACATAGAAGAGGATTCTTTACGGTAACCCTAAGTTCACACCTGAGCGTTTTACAGCGCGTTCAAACGCGCTGTAAAACGCTCAACACATGAAAACCAATGCTTCCCTATGGGAATGGTTCTCACCTGGGCGTTTTACAGCGCGTACGATCGCACTGTAAAACGCCCGACGCATAATCAAGTACTTGAGCTTCTTTGGGGCGTTTTGACGCGCGTTTGTGGCCATAGGACACTGCAGTCAATCACACAAACGCGCGTCAAACGCGCGTTTACTATTACAAAAAACGCGCATAAAAACACACGACAAAAACGCGCGTTTGCAAAACGCTCAGGTGTGAAAGCAGGTTAAGAGCAGTGAGACTATGGAGCTCTCTGCCTGAGGAGGTGGTGATGGTGAGTACAATAAAGGAATTCAAGAGGGGCCTGGATGTATTTCTGGAGTGTAATAATATTACAGGCTATAGCTACTAGAGAGGGGTCGCTGATCCAGGGAGTTATTCTCATACTTTATTCCCCTAAAATGGGGAAAATTGGCTTCTACCTCACAGTTTTTTTTTTGCCTTCCTCTGTATCAACTTGCAGGATGACAGGCCGAACTGGATGGACAAATGTATTTTTTCAGCCTTATATACTATGTTTCATACTGTATATAGTCTGATTAGGAGCAGGGGGATGATTACTTACGCAACTGCTCTTCTCACCCCTAAGACCTCTTGCACACGAACATATTTTCATTCATTTTCCGTTCCGGGTATTTTTGCAGACGCTATACGGAACCATTAATTTCAATGGGTCCACAAAAAAAAACAAAAAAAAAACGGAAGGTACTCCGTGTGCATTCCGTTTCCGTATGTCCCATTATTGTCCACATTACGGACAAGGATAGAGGACTGTTCTATTAGAAGCCAGCTGTTCCCTTCCGCAAAATACGGAACGCACATGGACGTCATTCTTTTTTTTGTGCAGACCGCAAAATACATATGGTCGTGTGCAACTGGCCTAATGGTGACAATCAGAGATCACATATATTCACCAACTGATAAAAAGGGCGATACCATGAAGAAAATGTCCTCCGTCTATTCCCTGGGGACAGTGGAGGCTATAAAGGGGATAGAGAGGGGACCTTAAAAGCCTGCGATCGGTAAGAGGAGCGTATGCCATACGTTTTTTTGCAAATCCATTGTAACAATCCCTAATGAACAAGAATAGGACTTGTTCTATTTTTTTTGCGGGGCTACGGAACGGACATACGCATGCGGATAGCACACGGTGTGCTGTCCGCATTTTTTGCGGACCAATTGAAATGAACGGGTCCGCATCCTATCCGCAAAAAAATAAATAATGGAACGGGCATGGAAACAAACAACGTGCGTGTGCATGTAGCCTTCAAGTCAGACTTTAACCTTTTCAGGCCCGGAGGTGGGGGTTTTTTTTGCGCTCCCTGCCTTCACAGAGCCATAACTTTTTTATTTTTCTGTTCACATAGCCATACAAGTTGTACTTTCCAACGCCACCATTTAATTTTGCATATGATGTAGTGGGAAGCAATTTCACCAGTTTTACAGTTTTTTATTTTTATTTATGACGTTCAATGTGCGATAAAACTGACCGATTACTTTTATTCTACAGGTCAGTACAAATCCAGCGATACCTTAGGCTGCTTTCACACTAGCGTTTTTTCCGGATCCGGCAGGGTTCAGCAAAAACGCTTCCGTTACTGATAATACAACCGTCTGCATCCATTATGAACGCATCCGGTTGTATTATCTTTAACATAGCCAAGACGGATCCAGTCATTAACCCTATTGAAAGTCAATGGGGGACGCTCAGTTTTCTATTGTGGCAGATAAAACGGATCGGTCCCCATTGACTTGCTTTGGGGTCTGTACGGATCCGTCTTGATCAGTTTCCCAGGACGGAAAGCAAAATACAACATGTTGCGGTTTGCTCTCCAGTATGGAACGCAACTAAACGGAACGCATTTTGGAGCGCTCCGTTCTGTTCAGTTTTGTCCCCATTGACAATGAATGGGGACAAAACGTAAGCGTTTTTTTATTGAGCCCCTATGACGGAACTCAATACCGGAAAACGCTAGTGTGAAAGTAGCCTTAGGCCTATTGCACACGACCGTATGGCTTTTTCAGTGTTTTGCGGTCCGTTTTTCATGGATCCGTTGTTCCGTTTTTTGTTTCCGTTGTGTTTCCGTTTCTGTTCCGTTTTTCCTTTCCGTTTTTCCGTATGGCATATACAGTATACAGTAATTACATAGATAAAATTGGGCTGGGCATAACATTTTCAATAGATGGTTCAGGAAAAAACGGAACGGAAACGGAAGACATACGGATGCATTTCCGTATGTGTTCCGTTTTTTTTGCGGATCCATTGACTTGAATGGAGCCACGGACTGTGATTTGCGGGCAATAATAGGACATGTTCTATGTTAAAACGGAACAGAAAAACGGAAATACGGAAACGGAATGCATACGGAGTACAATCCGTTTTTTTTGCGGAACCATTGAAATGAATGGTTCCGTATACGGACCGTATACGGAACGCAAAAAACGGCCAGTAAACGGGAAAAAAAACCGGTCGTGTGCAATAGGCCTTATATGTATAGTTTTTCTTGCGTTTTGATAGTGATAAAAAAAAAATTAAAGAAGTGGGAAAAAAATATCAGTTTTATATTTTTGTTGCCATATTTTGACCCCTATAACTTTTTTGTAACCATGTGCACGGAGCTGTATGGGGGCTCGTTTTTTGTGGGGCGATCTGAACTTTTTATTGATACCATTCTGGGGTGTGTATGACTTTTTGATCACTTTTTATTTGGACGCTTTTTTCCATTTTGCTGTGGGGAATATATTTTTATACTATGGGCGTTTTCGCACACATCACGACACCACTGATGTGGTTATAAGGGAAAATAATAGCATTCTGAATACAGAATGCATAGTAAAATTAGCGCTGGAGGGGTTAAAAAAATAAATAAATAAAAATTTAACTCACCTTAGTCCACTTGTTCGCGTAGCCTTCTGTCTTCATCTTAGTTTTGTGTAGTGTAGCAACAAGGACCTTTGGTGACGTCACAGTCATTACATGATCCATCACCATGGTAAAAGATCATGTGACGGACCATGTGATGACCGGAGTGACATCATCACAGGTCCTGTTCAGCAAAGGAGACAGAGGGAGATGTTGGGCTACGCAAACAAGTGGACTAAGGTGAGTTAAATTTAAAAATAATAATAATTTTAACCCCTCCAGCGCTATTGTACTATGCATTCTGGATTCAGAATGCTATTATTTTCCCTTATAACCATGTTATAAGGGAAAATAATACAATCTACAGAACACCGATCCCAAGCCCGAACTTCTGTGAAGAAGTTCGGGTACCAAACATGCGTGATTTTTTTCACGCGAGTGCAAAACGCATGACAATGTTTTGCAGTCGTGCAGAAAAATCGCGGGTGTTCCCGTAACGTACCCGCACATTTTCCCGCAACGCCCGTGTGAAAGAGGCCTAATACATCTAGACACCCAATGATCATTTGAAGACCCCCTATCCTTCTGTGTATCAGCTGTTACGCACATCTGTTTCCATGGTTACAGACTACAAACATGAATGTAGTCGGATCCTACAGTCACACTCCCTTTCATCAATCCCCATACTTCTTTATCAAATGCGGGCGACACCAGACTCCTCCAACCTTGAGGCCCGAGCAAGACTTTGCAGCGTATCGCAGGAGCCAAATTCCTGGCGAAGAATCCAGATGAAGGAACAGAACACGTTCTTTTATTAATACAGTTGTACAATTATTATTATTATTATTATTAAACATTGTGAAACAAAAAAAAAATAATGTTATACTATAACCCCTATCAGGCAGAGCGAATTAGCCTTCATTGCACTCGGCCACGAGCAGTAACTCTGCAGAGCATCTGCCCTGCTGTAGAGGAATGTTAATCCACCCACATAGCTACAAGAATAATAATACAAGATGGCTGCCCCCTCATGTTGTAAGAGCCGGAGAGTGCCTTGTCCCCTCCCCCACCCAGACGTAAGAAAAAAAAAAAAAGTCCGTCCTGCTCTCCTTTCTCAACATCACGGAAAATCTCAGACTGTCTACACCAGTGACATGCAAGCCTCGGCTCCCTGGAGGCAGTGAGACTACAACCCTCATCATACTCTGACTGCTGCATGCTGGGAGTTGGAGATTTACTATACTAGCAGAGCCTACAGCTTGCAGGTCAATGGTCTATAAAAATAAAAAAACAAAAAAACCTACATCTAGAGAATTTAAATATTAACTCCACCCCCACCGCCCCTTGCAATTCTCAGGCCCCGCCTCCCCTCTACGCAAACCCCCCATGTAACGAGACTCCACTTACCCCCTGTGTATGACCCTAACAGAAGTTTTTGCCCTCTCCCTAATGTCGCTCCCATATTTGTATCAAGCGTCTTATGTAATTTCCAGATGGGAGGTAAAAAAAAATAATAATAAAAAAGAAAAAAAGGGCAGACATTAGGATAAAAAAAAATATATAGGGGGTAGGGGGACTGGGGAGCGGTATCAGGAGATGATGCAGCGGTGAGCGGAGGGACTGGTCCCTTTCGGAATATTCAGAATCTTGTTTTCAGTCGCAGACGTTCCCTGTAATGAGAGAGGAGAGCGCAGGTCACAGGAGATGAATCTTCTATACAGGGGCCTAGACCACAGGGGCTGCACAAGAAGATGAGGGGTGCAATAAAAAAACTCATCTACTGATCAGCTGCAATCTGTAAGGAAACCTGGCAATTCGCCTGCAGCGCCACCACAGGAGAAAATGAGCATTACAAGTAGTTCTTTAAAGGGCATCTGTCAGCAGTTTTGTCCCTATGACACTGGCTGACCTGTTACATGTGCACTTGGCAGCTGAAGGCATCTGTGTTGGTCCCATGTTCATATGTGTCCTCATTGCTGAGAAAAATTAGGTTTTAATATATGCAAATGAGCCTCTAGGAGCAATGGGGGCGTTACCATTACACCTAGAGGCTCTGCTCTCTCTGCAATTTGATTAAAAGGGCCAAGTGCGATGGCATTTACACTGCCTGCCCCTGTCAAAGTGCAGAGGATGCGGCAGCTGCAGAAAGAGCAGAGCCTCCAGGTGTAATGGCGACGCCCCCGTTGCTCCTAGAGGCTCATTTGCATATATTAAAACCTCATTTTTCTTAGTAATGCAGGCACATATGAACATGGGACCAACACAGATGACGTCAGCTGCCAAGCGCACATGTAACAGGTCAGTCAGTGCCATAGGTACAAAACTGCTGACAGATGCCCTTTAAAATCAATGCAAAATCTATGAAATGTGACATACTGGGTCCTCAAGAGACATGGGCACTCATGTAAGCACTCTGCACAATGAAGACGACCCAGTCTCAGACATCTCCTTCCAGGTTCTGGACTGGGCCTTCAGACTGAACAGGATTCTGCAGCATTCTAAAAAGGCAGCTCTCGGTGTGACTGGAGCAAGATACGATGTGAGCTGAGCAGTAAGGCAAAGCATTTGCACAGTTGCTCGGCATTATAATATACACTCGGGGGACCTCGGATATTGGTGACAAAGCTGCGTTCTGCATACGCCATGTCACTCTGTCCTTTAAAGGGAACCCGTCATCAGCTTTATGCCGCCCATACTAACGGCAGCATAAGGCCTCATGCACACGACTGTTTTGGTCCGCATCCGAGCTGTAGTATTTGCGGCTAGGATGCGGACCCATTCACTTCAACGGCGCCGCAAAAGATGCGGACAGCTCTCCGTGGGCTGTCCGCATCCGTTGCTCCTTTCCGTGGTCCGCAAAAAAAATCAAAAAATAACCTGTCCTATTCTTGTCCGTTTTGCGGACAAGAACAGGCAGTTATATCAATGGCTGTCCTTGCGGTTCCGCAAATGGCAGAATGCACACGGACGCCATCCATGTTTTGCAGACCGCAAAACACACAACGGTCGTGTGCATGAGGCCTAAAGTAGAGACAGGCGAGTTGATTTCAGCGGTCGGTCATTTACCTGCTGATGACTGACTGACTTCTGTCTAGTTTTCTCCCTTACTTTCTAGGAGAGAACTGCCAGTCATCAGCAGATGGGTGAGAGCAGGAGATTATAATAACCAGGACTCTTCTCAGGTAGATTTGACTCTTTTCCAGGCCTGAGCTGCAATGATTGTGATGCTGGTTCTCGTCAACCACTTACTTTTAGCTGATGAGGGACGCACCGCTGACATCAGCACTTCTGTCACTACTTTATACTGCCCTCAGTGAGGTCGGCATAACGTTGATGACGGGTTCCCTTTAAAAATGTAGTCAATTGCTGACAGTGACAACCATGAGGTCTCCAGGGCAGCGAGCACAAAGAATGGCATACATAAAACATGGACGCCTCAACGGGCCTAGAAATTAGCTGAAAAACAGCCCAATGGGGCGAATAAACTCCCTCTGTCAATTACAGCGAGTTGGGGAGGGGTAAGTCACAAGTTTCTAGCCATTTTAAAAGGCTGACAGGGCATGAAAAGGAATCGGGCTGTGAGATCCTCCACCCACGTGGGAATCACCGCGGTATAGATGTATTCACTAATGTAAATGACAGGTCCTAATTAGATCATCATTTTGCAATTTTCATCAGAAATAAAAACGCAGACGGGTGACGATATTGCTCAGCGGGAAGGTTTCTTGATTACACCGAACCCAAGCTGAAGCTTTAAGGGGGAAAAAAAAAATGCTTAAAGTCTCAGAGCTCCACCTGCTGGTAATTACGAGGTACTGCAATGAGCACACACCTCCGAGGCAGAGAGTCTTCCATACACATGGATGACCATTAGAGAGAGAGAGGATTTACTTTATCAGCAAAAGAGAAGGAACGTCCACTGACAGCTCCTAACAGGCACAACGGAAAAAGAAAATGCTGCACTGCAGATCCTTATGTCTACCGTAAATATGGTTCTTGCAGGTCCCTTTAGTACGAACTCCTTAAACAGTAACTCCTTCATTTCTTTCTAAAGCGAAAATAGGAAACTTTGTAATATATCTTATTATAATAAATAATATTTATTTATATAGCGCCACCATATTCCGCAGCGCTTCGCAAGTTCACAGGGTTCATGTACAAAACAAAAGTAACTGACTAATATACAACTGAAACACTAGGAGCCAGCGCCCTGCTCTCAAGAGCTTGCAATCTATAAGGAGTTGGGGGTGACGCATAAAGTAGGATTATTAGAGAGAAAGCCTCTTTCTTCATCTATCAGCCACTAATAAAACGTCAGCTACTTGCTAATGACGTCCACAACTTTGACCTGAAGGGACGGTAGAAACAACCCCCATCATCTTCCATAGATTTCTCTTTGATGTGAACAGAGTCATCTCTGTGCGCACACCTACTCCTTGCTGACTAACATCCCGCCTGACGTCAGCGCTAGCGAGGGGGATGTCAATCAGCGAGGAGGAGGTGTGCGTACACAGCCAGAGAGGGACAGTTATTAACCACTTCAGCCCCGCTAGCTAAAACCCCCTTCATGACCAGGCCACTTTTTACACTTCGGCACTACACTACTTTCACCGTTTATCGCTCGGTCATGCAACTTACCACCCAAATGAATTTTACCTCCTTTTCTTCTCACTAATGGAGCTTTCATTTGGTGGCATTTCATTGCTGCTGACATTTTTACTTTTTTTGTTATTAATCGAAATTTAACGGTTTTTTTGCAAAGAAATGACATTTTTCACTTTCAGCTGTAAAATTTTGCAAAAAAACCGACATCCATATATAAATTTTTCGCTACATTTATTGTTCTACATGTCTTTGATAAAAAAAAAAAAGGTTTGGGCAAAAAAAAAAAATGGTTTGGGTAAAAGTTATAGCGTTTACAAACTATGGTACAAAAATGTGAATTTCCGCTTTTTGAAGCAGCTCTGACTTTCTGAGCACCTGTCATGTTTCCTGAGGTTCTACAATGCCCAGACAGTAGAAAAACCCCACAAATGACCCCATTTCGGAAAGTAGACACCCTAAGGTATTCGCTGATGGGCATAGTGAGTTCATAGAACTTTTTATTTTTTGTCACAAGTTAGCGGAAAATGATGATTTTAATTTTAATTTATTTTTTTCTTACAAAGTCTCATATTCCACTAACTTGCGACAAAAAAAAAAAAATTCTAGGAACTCGCCATGCCCCTCACGGAATACCTTGGGGTGTCTTCTTTCCAAAATGGGGTCACTTGTGGCGTAGTTATACTGCCCTGGCAATTTAGGGGCCCAAATGTGTGAGAAGAACTTTGCAATCAAAATCTGTAAAAAATGGCCGGTGAAATCCGAAAGGTGCACTTTGGAATATGTGCCCCTTTGCCCACCTTGGCAGCAAAAAAGTGTCACACATCTGGTATCGCCGTACTCAGGAGAAGTTGGGGAATGTGTTTTGGGGTGTCAGTTTACATATACCCATGCTGGGTGAGAGAAATATCTTGGCAAAAGACAACTTTTCCAATTTTTTTATACAAAGTCGGCATTTGACCAAGATATTTTTCTCACTCAGCATGGGTATATGTAAAATGACACCCCAAAACACATTCCCCAACCTCTCCTGAGAACGGCGATACCAGATGTGTCACACTTTTTTGCAGCCAAGGTGGGCAAAGGGGCACATATTCCAAAGTGCACCTTTCGGATTTCGCAGGCCATTTTTTACACATTTTGATTGCAAGGTACTTCTCACACATATGGGCCCCTAAATTGCCAGGGCAGTATAACTACGCCACAAGTGACCCCATTTTGGAAAGAAGACACCCCAAGGTATTCCGTGAGGGGCACTGCGAGTTCCTAGAATTTTTTATTTTTTGTCGCAAGTTAGTGGAATATGAGACTTTGTAAGGAAAAAAGAAAAAAAAAGAAAAATCATCATTTTCCACTAACTTGTGACAAAAAATAAAAAATTCTAGGAACTCGCCGTGCCCCTCACGGAATACCTTGGGGTGTCTTCTTTCCAAAATGGGGTCACTTGTGGCGTAGTTATACTGCCCTGGCAATTTAGGGGCCCAAATGTGTGAGAAGTACTTTGCAATCAAAATCTGTAAAAAACGGCCTGTGAAATCCTAAAGGTGCTCTTTGGAATATGTGCCCCTTTGCCCACCTTGGCTGCAAAAAAGTGTCACACATCTGGTATCGCCGTACTCAGGAGAAGTTGGGGAATGTGTTTTGGGGTGTCATTTTACATATACCCATGCTGGGTGAGAAAAATATCTTGGCAAAAGACAACTTTTCCCATTTTTTTTATACAAAGTTGGCATTTGACCAAGATATTTTTCTCACCCAGCATGGGTATATGTAAAATGACACCCCAAAACACTTTGCCCAACTTCTCCTGAGTACGGCGATACCAGATGTGTGACACTTTTTTGCAGCCTAGATGCGCAAAGGTGCCCAAATTCCTTTTAGGAGGGCATTTTTAGACATTTGGATCCCAGACTTCTTCTCACGCTTTAGGGCCCCTAAAAAGCCAGGGCAGTATAAATACCCCACATGTGACCCCACTTTGGAAAGAAGACACCCCAAGGTATTCAATGAGGGGCCTGGCAAGTTCATAGAATTTTATTTTTTTGCATAAGTTAGCGGAAATTGATTTCAATCTTTCATGGACTCAATATGCCCCTCACGGAATACCTTGGGGTGTCTTCTTTCCAAAATGGGGTCACATGTGGGGTATTTATACTGCCCTGGCTTTTTAGGGGCCCTAAAGCGTGAGAAGAAGTCTGGAATATAAATGTCTAAAAATGTTACGCATTTGGATTCCGTGAGGGGCATGGCGAGTTCATGTGAGATTTTATTTTTTGACACAAGTTAGTGGAATATGAGACTTAGTAAGAAAAAACAAACAAAAAAATATATATATTTCCGCTAAGGGTACTTTCACACTTGCGTTGTTTGATTCCGGCAGTCAGTTCCGTTGCCTGAACTGACTGCCTGATCAGGCAAACTGTATGCAAACGGATGCCATTTTTTCTGACTGATCAGGCATTTTTCTGACTGATCAGGATCCTGATCAGTCAGAAAAATGCCTGATCAGTCAGAAAAATGCATTGCAGTACCGGATTCGTTTTTCCGGTGTCATCAGGCAAAACGGATCAGTTTTTCTTTTTTTTTTTTCTTTTTTAAAGGTCTGCGCAGACCGGAAGGACGGATCCGGCACTAATACATTCCTAGGGAAAAAAATGCCGGATCCGGCAATCAGGCAAGTCTTCAGTTTTTCTCGCCGGAGATAAAACCGTAGCATGCTACGGTTTTCTCTTTTGCCTGATCAGTCAAAACGACTGAACTGAAGACATCCTGATGCAAACTGAACGGATCACTCATTATTCAGAATGCATGGGGATATGCCTGATCAGTTATTTTCCGGTATAGAGCCCCTGTGACGGAACTCTATGCCGGAAAAGAAAAACGCAAGTGTGAAAGTACCCTAACTTGGGCCAAAAAAATGTCTGAATGGAGCCTTACAGGGGGGGTGATCAATGACAGGGGGGTGATCAGGGAGTGTATATGGGTGAGCACCCCCTTGTCATTGATCACCCCCCTGTAAGGCTCCATTCAGACGCCCGCATGTGTTTTGCGGATCCGATCCATGTATCCGTAAAAATCATGCGGACGTCTGAATGGAGCCTTACAGGGGGGTGATCAATGACAAGGGGGTGATCACCCATATACACTCCCTGATCACCCCTCTGTCATTGATCACCCCCCTGTAAGGCTCCATTCAGACGTCTGCATGTGTTTTGCGGATCCGATCCATGTATCCATGGATCCGTAAAAATCATACAGATGTTTGAATGGAGCCTTACAGGGGGGTGATCAATGACAGGGGGGTGATCAATGACAGGGAAGTGATCAGGAAGTCTATATGGGTGATCACGCCCTTGTCATTGATCACCCCCCTGTAAGGCTCCATTCAGACGTCCGTATGCGTTTTGCGGATCCGATCCATGTATCCGTGGATCCGTAAAAATCATACGGACGTCTGAATGGAGCCTTACAGGGGGGGTGATCAATGACAGGGGGTGATCAGGGAGTCTATATGGGGTGATCAGGGGTTCATAAAGGGTTTATAAGTGACGGGGGGGGGGGGGGTGTAGTGTAGTGTAGTGGTGTTTGGTGCTACTTTAGTGAGCTGCCTGAGTCCTCTGGTGGTCGATCCAAACAAAAGAGACCACCAGAGGACCAGGTAGCAGGTATATTAGACGCTGTTATCAAAACAGCATCTAATATACCTGTTAGGGGTTAAAAAAAATCACATCTCCAGCCTGCCAGCGAACGATCGCCGCTGGCAGGCTGGAGATCCACTCGCTTACCTTCCGTTCCTGTGAGCGCGCGCGCGCCTGTGTTCACAGGAAATTTCGGCTCTCGCGGGAGGACGCGTATATGCGTCCACCCAGAAGAGCAGGGCCGCCGGCAGGACGCAATCCTGCGTACGGCGGTCCTGATCAGGTTAAGCTAAATGCGCCAATACCGTGGCGTAGAAAAGTTGCACATTATGCCATAATTTGCGACTTTTTAGGCTTCTCTACACTTTTCCGAAATTATAAGAAAAGGGGAGGGGCTTAGCTGAAGTGGTCAGGGCTTCTCGCTGTATTTACTATAACGTTCGCCAGAAAGTGGCGCAAATTATAGCTGAAATCTACGCCAGCCTGTAGCTGGGGTAGACTTCAGTTTCTAGGGCACAGAGGCACCCGATTTGTTAATAGGCTTTTGCCTCTTAATAAATTAGACGCATCTCATGCCAGAGCAGGGATATCATGACTGCCGGAGGGATGCGTCAGTGTGCCCCCAAGTCATGTAACGTGTTTGCGTTCATCACGCGCCAGTATTACCGCAAGTAACAAGGGCACTTTTCCTAACGTCCCCATCCAGTCAGTTTGATACCCAAAAGGCTCATAATGGGTTCCCTTAAGAGTCCAGTAAAATTCTACCCCCCACCCCTACAATTATTTTCCTAAACATGGCCATGAAGGTCTTGTTTCTTGCTTGAGGAGCTGCAGATATTTTGGAGACACGTATACAGCGCTCAGTTCATTTTATGATAAAATCATGGGGGGAAAAACGGATGACGGTACATTTTATTTAGTAAAGTCAATTTCTTTACACCTCATTACATTGTAATTGAGAGCAGTCGCAGGGGGAGGGGGGCAGATTACATAAACTTTGGCACAGTTTTTACTGGAACGACTGGAAAATATTCTCCCTGACCCTGGGTTCACACCTGAGCGTTCGCGATGGAGCGCTCTGTATGCGCGATTGTACCAGCGTTTGCAATCGCGCATACAGAGACAAGCGAACGCCCATTGTCGCGCGTTCTGGAAAGTCTATGTATGGAAATGCACGACAAGACGCCCCAAAGAAGCTCATGTACGATCGTACGCGCTGTAAAACGCCCAGGTGAGAACCATTCCTATAGGGAAGCATTGGTTTCTCCTTGTTGAGCGTTTTACAGCGCGTAGGAACGCGCTGTAAAACGCTCAGGTGTGAACCCAGCCTGACTGTGATAATCATGAGGCAGGTTAGTGTATGCCCACATCGGACTAAAAGGCTGCGGATTTGGCACCAAAGAAAAAAAATTAATAAATCGGCTGTACTTTACAGTACCAGCGATGTGAATTTAAGAAACCTCACCCACCTGCTGTAAATTGATGGTGCGGATTTTAAATCTGTAGCTGCGGTTTAGTGTTAGACCATTAAAATGTATTGCCTCCGTGAAGGCAAAATTCGCTCAAAACTTCGGTGAGTGAATTCGGTATTCATGTCTGCATTTTTAAAAAAGTTTTAAAATAGCAATCCGAAGTGGGGTTTAGTACCGAGGGAGGCGATACATTGTTAATGCCGTACAGAAACATGTTGCTGCGGCTCCGCTCCACACTGCGCAAAACAGCATTTGTACTCACCTATCACCAGTCGTATCTGCGAGACGGCCTAATCGTGCTGTCTTCAGGTCCCTGGATGGCGAGCTGCTCTTCTGCGCCGCCTCGCCTCCTGTATGGCAGCCCCCTCTGGTTCCTGTAACGGGAGGTCCCTCTCTGCCATTCTTCATCAAACTCGGCAGCGTCATCTGTAGTGGAAGACATAAAGCAGAGTAGTCATAGGCAGCGGCACGGAGGGGCAGAGCTACGTTGAGACTCCAGTGGCGGTGCACATCTGCTCCGTTCTCAGGGTCTCTATCTCTGTTAGCGGAGGCTGTTTTCACGCTCAGCAGCACGTGAGAGCCCCTCTGCAAGGCTATGGTATATAGCGCCTCTACAATCACATAGGGAGCGGCAGCCTTAAGTAATACTTATCATTCCGAATTGTGATCAGGATTCTGGAGGGACACACATTCATATCTGAGGCTCAGGAGAGGAGACAGACTGCGCTCTGTGCAGCAGCATGTCACAGGCAATGTGAAAGTCGTTAGTTGGCAGTAGCCATACATCACCTACAGAAGGAGGCAGCAGAACATTACATGTCTAATGGAGGCCGGAGTTTTACATCATAAGCAGCAGCCATTACATGTGCTGCCCTCCCAGCTTTCCACCGCCACAAGCAGAGCAATCTACACGACGAGAGGCTTTTCTGCTCACTTTCATCCATGTTGATGAACTCTTGTCTTTCCTCTCGGTCTCCGGTGCGGTGGTTGTGTGAGCGCTGCATGATGTGCGACCGTTCCCTGATGTGATGTCCAATGCTCATCTGTTCCATTCCGCTGTCTGAATCCCGCACGGTGCGCCGGGTTTCACGGATCTTAAAGGAAAAGATATATAGTTGATCTAACAAGCCTGACCCTCACCGTGTACATCCTGTATCAAGCAGCAAGGAAGCACCCGCTTCAGTCCGTACACGCTCGGCGGAGTTCTGCCATCAGGGCACACACAGTGAAGCCGGGCGTACTCGCTGCAGCTTCATCAGCGCATGCCCCAAAATGTGGATTCAGCAGAGCGTGTGCGGGATCTCAGGAGAAATTCAGAGGCCGAACCCAATTGGCACATTAATGACACTATAATGGAGATTGTGACGACGGGTCGGACAGCTTGAATCTTCAGACCTGCACTGATGACTTTTCAGGGGAATTTTTTCCCCCAAAATTATTTTTATATATAAGCCTATAAAGAGCTGAAGAATGTGGTTATGCTGGTGGTTTAGTGCAGGAGATGATTTATTACTGCCCCTGCTGTCCCCATTGGAGTAGAGATCAGGATAGGCCAGTCTGACACCCAGCACCCATGCTGATCAGCTGCTTAAAGAGGCCATAGTGTTAAAGGGGTTGTTGAACCCGGACATACCCCCGTTTGCACCCAGGCAGCCCCCCCTGACTTAAGCATCGGAGCAGTTCATGCTCCGATGCTCTCCTTTGCCCTGCACTGAATGACGCAGGGCAAAGGCATTTTCAGGAGTTCCGGTGACGTACTGGGCTCTCCATGGGGCTGCCAGGCAGAGGCTTCCGCCCAGCAATGAGCCCAGTGACGACACCAGCACTGATGGGCGGGCTTTAGCGCTGCCCTAGCCTGTAAAACGGCTAGCGCAGCGCTAAAGCCTGCCCATCAGAGCCGGTGATGTCACTGAACACACTGCTGGGCATAAGCCTCCGCCCGGCAGCGTGTTATTGTATATAAAAGAGCCCTTGCCCTGGGTGATCCATGCTCCGATGACAACATCAGGGGGGCTGTCTGGGTGAAATTATGGGTATGTCCGGGTTCAGCTCTAAACCCGGACAACCCCTTTAAGGTGATCGCCATTGCCTCCTCACAGCATGCCAAGCACAGCGCCATACATTGTATAGTGGCTATGCTTGCTATTGCAGCTCAGTCCCATTCAAGCGCCTAAAACATGTGACTGATAAGCGTGACGTCACTGGCCTATGAGGAGGGAGCAGCGTGGTGTCTTCAAAGAGCTGATCGGCAGGGTGCTGGGAGCTGGACACCCACTGATCAGATACTGATGACCTACCCTGAGGATAGGTCATCAATATCTAATTCATGGAAAAGCCCTTTAAATGGTCCCATCTCCGTCCATTACAAGGTGAGCGCAGCTGCTGTGGCTGTGAGATCGCCAGGTGTTGATGCTGCAAAATAAGGAGACGACCGGTACTGAGAAATCCCTCACCCCACCAGGTGCCGTGCGCATCTGCGAGGTCTCCTGATAAACTTTAGGGGCTCCGCTGCCCACCATATTAGAGTACGAGATGACTGTGGAAGATGAGAAGGTCTGACAGTTGGAGGCGCTTGTCATTTGCTCCTGAGGAAGGAAAGGAAACCAAAGTGAGAATTGGGAGGAGGGGGAGGGGTGAATGGAGCTGAAAATAGAACATGGTGGACAAGTCCTGCAGGAGACCAGGGCAGAGTAATCACCTACACAAGTACCAACCATGTCGGGGACGCCAGGCAATGGCACGGGTAGAAGATGTCAGACACTCACCATACCTCCCATCAGGTCATTCATCATAGAAAACATGTCCATAAATCCACCGCCCTGCACAGAAAGACACACAGACATCAGTACCATGGAACGTAATCACGTTGCTTCTCTCCAACATCCCACCCCCCAGATTTATGTGTGTGCGAGACCACCCATGACCAGCGTATTGTGGTGGGACAGTTTCCAAAATGGACAATCCCTTTAAAGATTGGCAATACGCCTTTTTACACTGCCAGCCTGTGCCGCCCTAGAGCTACTGTTCGATGCATAAAGGGGGCAGGTGATAAGAGATTGTGAGGGTGCGACCATTGGGACGAGGGGCCTCCATATTGCTCACTAAGAATCGGTAGTGCACATGTCGGTCCACCTAATGTAAACAACGCTCCATCAGCCCCTTTTCTTGGAGTTTTAGGCTGGGTTCACACAGGCGTGTCCGGATTAGGTCCGGATGCGTCCCGGTGTATTGCGCAAACCCGCACGAGTAGGTACGCAATTGCAGTCAGTTTTGACTGCGATTGCGCTCCGATGTTCAATTTTTATCGCGCGGGTACAATGTGTTTTGCACGCGCGTGATAAGAAACCGACTGTGGTACCCAGACCCGAACTTCTTCACAGAAGTTCAGGTTTGGGTTCGGTATTGTGTAAATGTTATTATTTTCCCTTATAACATGGTTATAAGGGGAAATAATAGCATTCCTAATACAGAATGCTTAGTAGGTGATCAATTGAGGGTTAAAAAAATAAAAAATAATTAACTCACCTTCTCCTTTTGTTCGCGTAGTTCCCGTTCTCTTCTTTAATGATGAATTACCGGCTAGGACCTGTGGTGACGTCAGATCACATGCTCCAATTACATGGTCCATCACCACGGTGATGGACCATGTGATCTGACGTCACCATGTGATCTGACGTCACCACAGGTCCTAGCCGGTAATTCATCATTGGTGACGTCAGATCACATGCTCCAATCACATGGTCCATCACCGTGGTGATGGACCATGTGATCTGACGTCACCACAGGTCCTAGCCGGTAATTCATCATTAAAGAAGAGACCGGGAACTACGCGAACAAAAGGAGAAGGTGAGTTAATTTTTTTATTTTTATTTTTTTTAACCCTCAATTGATCACCTACTAAGCATTCTGTATTAGGAATGCTATTATTTTCCCTTATAACCATGTTATAAGGGAAAATAATACAGTGAATAGACTGTCACCTAGCAACCATGCGTGAAAATCGCACCGCATCCGCACTTGCTTGCGGATGCTTGCGATTTTCACTCAGCCCCATTTCACTTCTATGGGGCCTATCCTGCGTTAAAAACGCAGAATATAGAGCATGCTGCGATTTTCAAGCATTGCAGAAGTGATGCGTGAAAAAAAACGCTCATGTGCACAGCCCCATTGAAATGAATGGTGCCGGATTTAGTACGGGTGCAATGCGTTCACCTCCCGCATTGCACCCGCTCGGAAATCTCACCCGTGTGAACTCAGCCTTATACCGACGAGCAATCCTCAGGATAGGTTATTAGTAACTGATGGGTGGAGGTCCGACACCCGAGACCCCCGCCGATCGGCTGTATGAAAAAGCATGCAGTAGAGCCACGGCCTTCTCCAGCTTTTCCTAAGCCAGTGACGTCATGTTCATCCATCACTTGGTCTAGGAGCAGCCCAGCCCCATTGAAGTGAATGAGGCTGAGCGCGATACCAAGCACGGCCACTATACAATGTATGGCGCGATGCATGGTGAGCACGGAGAAGGGAGCGGTGCCGACAGGGGCGCGGGTGCCAGCTGATCAGCCGGGGTCCCGGGTGTTGGACCCCCCCACCGATCACATACCGATGTCCTATCCTGAGGATAGCTCAGCAGTATTAAAGTCTTAGAAAACCACTTTAATGGAATAGTCCATTCAGAGAGGGGACCCCTCGTTCTCAGGATCACTGGGGGTCCCTGCAATCCAATATTTATCCCCTATCCGGTGGCCAATAAGAAGGTCTGCTCCAGTCTTTACAGATAAAACGTATACATACATGGATGGCCCTCATCACACTTACCATTCCCATCATGCCAAATGGACTCAGCGCTCCCGCCTGGCGTGTACGGGGAGGGGGCACCAGTCACGGGTCATGGAACAAACGAGAGAGAAGACAGACAATGAGACCGACATAGTAAATAACGTGGGGGGAGATCGGAGACGGTTAGGAGGCGTCACCTGCTGATGTCCCCCAGATTGTGGAAGCGCCGGCACACTCCCATCCGTCAGGCTCAGGAAGGGCGACATTCCAAAATTCCCGGAAAACATACGTCTCATGTGCTGACGGTGCAACGCAAACGGATCCCTGCCAGGAAGAATAATGAATCGCGGTAAGACGGGTAAGACGATAGAATATAAAGGGGAAGGAGGGAGCAGGGTCTGAGCTCACATCAGGAACATGGCCGGATCTTGGGGATCGGTGTCTCTCATGAAGCGAAACATGACGGCGGCGATTTATGTTCAACTGGCGGATGTTTCTTAGTTGAATCTAGAGAAAAACAGGTAACAAAAGTGGACAGATCAGAGACATAGTCCTCTCTGCTATTCCTATACCCCGCGTCGCTCCTGATGCCCGCACGGCCGCTACTGCATCTAGCCGTCCTGCGGATCAAAGCATCCGTCGATGGCGGTGGGAGAGCAGCCAATAGCAGGCCGCGATGGGGACGAGCCTCCCTAGTGTCACCTGCGATCCCAGGGAAGCTCGGAGATGCAGAGGTGGCCGTGTGCGGAGCGGGGTAAGTATCATCTCTATGAGGGGCCTGAACATGGGGCGGGGGGCTGCAGCTGCAGGATGGGGCAGAACATGTGAATACACACCAATCAGCCAGAACATTACAGCGGATCTGTGCTATACATGGGGCGCACATTACGGCGACGCCTGCGGTGCTGCTAGTCTCCATTATAGGACAGAAGGAGCCCCACCCCCTGACTAACTGCTCAGATGCCACGGTCACTACTGACTGTGGCAGGAGACGGGTTAAACAGCTGCAGCGGGTGGTTGTCAGCTCCATTACACAATGGTACCTGCTGCATACAGAGCGGCCTCAGCTCCATACAGCGCATATGGAAAGTCTTCTGACCCTTTCACGTTTTTCACATTTTGTTGTCGCCTTGTGTTAAAATAATAATAAAAAAAAATCTAGCCCCCCCCAATCATTCTGCACTCAGTACCCCATAATGTGAAAGTGAGAACAGAATGGTAGAAATCTACTCATTTATTATTGAAAAGAAAAACTAAAATCTTGCACTGACATTTAAGGCTCCGGCCCCTGCCCGCCGGGACACACACAGGGCTCCGGCCCCTGCCCGCCGGGACACACACAGGGCTCCGGCCCCTGCCCGCCGGGACACACACAGGGCTCCGGCCCCTGCCCGCCGGGACACACACAGGGCTCCGGCCCCTGCCCGCCGGGACACACACAGGGCTCCGGCCCCTGCCCGCCGGGACACACACAGGGCTCCGGCCCCTGCCCGCCGGGACACACACAGGGCTCCGGCCCCTGCCCGCCGGGACACACACAGGGCTCCGGCCCCTGCCCGCCGGGACACACAAGGCTTTTTCATTGCAACAATAATGTTAGCACTGCGCCCCCTGCTGTTTCTATTGAACAACCTTTCCGGGTCCACCTCAGTAAGGGCTCATGCACACAAACAATGCACACCGACGGTGTGGCTGCCGCATGAGGATTGCGGACTTACACTTGAATGGGGTCCGCAATCCGCATCAGACGGTCCCCACTGCAAAAAAGTAGTGCATGCACTACTTGTTTGCGGTGCGGAGGCACGGACAAAGAACCCACAGAAGCAGTCAGTAGTGCTTCCGTGGGGTTCCTTGCCTCCATTCCGCACATTCAAGTGAATGGGTCCGCATCCTTGATGTGGTGCCAGAATGGGCGGGGCCCGTATTTTGCGGACCCACTGTTTACGGGCGGCAATACGGGCCCGGCCTGAACACGGTCTTGTGCATGAGGCCTAACTGTGCTGTAGTGGACACACATGCTCAGTGTCGTCTCTCTGCTCTTTCAGATATGAGGAGGAATCCCTGTATGGGGGAGGCACCAGCTTCTGAAACTGCAGTGTCCACCCTGCTTCTCCTATAGACAGGCCAGGGATGCACTCCTCTCTGCTATTCCTATAGACAGGCCAGGGATGCACTCCCCTCTGCTATTCCTATAGACAGGCCAGGGATGCACTCCCCTCTGCTATTCCTATAGACAGGCCAGGGATGCACTCCTCTCTGCTATTCCTATAGACAGGCCGGGGATGCACTCCCCTCTGCTATTCCTATAGACAGGTCGGGGATGCACTCCCCTCTGCTATTCCTATAGACAGGCCAGGGATGCACTCCCCTCTGCTATTCCTATAGACAGGCCAGGGATGCGCTCCCCTCTGCTATTCCTATAGACAGGCCAGGGATGCGCTCCCCTCTGCTATTCCTATAGACAGGCCAGGGATGCGCTCCCCTCTGCTATTCCTATAGACAGGCCAGGGATGCGCTCCCCTCTGCTATTCCTATAGACAGGCCAGGGATGCGCTCCCCTCTGCTATTCCTATAGACAGGCCAGGGATGCACTCCCCTCTGCTATTCCTATAGACAGGCCAGGGATGCACTCCCCTCACACTATTCCTATAGACAGGCCGGGGATGCACTCCTCTCACGCTATTTCTATAGACAGGCCAGGGATGCACTCCTCTCTGCTATTCCTATAGACAGGCCAGGGATGCACTCCCCTCTGCTATTCCTATAGACAGGCCAGGGATGCACTCCCCTCTGCTATTCCTATAGACAGGCCAGGGATGCGCTCCCCTCTGCTATTCCTATAGACAGGCCAGGGATGCGCTCCCCTCTGCTATTCCTATAGCCAGGCCAGGGATGCGCTCCCCTCTGCTATTCCTATAGACAGGCCAGGGATGCGCTCCCCTCTGCTATTCCTATAGACAGGCCAGGGATGCACTCCCCTCTGCTATTCCTATAGACAGGCCAGGGATGCACTCCTCTCTGCTATTCCTATAGACAGGCCAGGGATGCGCTCCTCTCCGCTATTCCTATAGACAGGCCAGGGATGCGCTCCTCTCCGCTATTCCTATAGACAGGCCGGGGATGCGCTCCTCTCCGCTATTCCTATAGACAGGCCGGGGATGCGCTCCTCTCCGCTATTCCTATAGACAGGCCGGGGATGCACTCCTCTACTACAGGTCCTTCTAAAAAAATTAGCATATTGTGATAAAGTTCATTATTTTCTGTAATGTACTGATAAACATTAGACTTTCATATATTTTAGATTCATTACACACAACTGAAGTAGTTCAAGCCTTTTATTGTTTTAATATTGATGATTTTGGCTACAGCTCATGAAAACCCAAATTCCTATCTCCAAAAATTAGCATATCATGAAAAGGTTCTCTAAACGAGCTATTAACCTAATCATCTGAATCAACTAATTAACTCTAAACACCTGCAAAAGATTCCTGAGGCTTTTAAAAACTCCCAGCCTGGTTCATTACTCCAAACCGCAATCATGGGTAAGACTGCCGACCTGACTGCTGTCCAGAAGGCCATCATTGACACCCTGAAGCATGAGGGTAAGACACAGAAAGAAATGTCTGAAGGAATAGGCTGTTCCCAGAGAGCTGTATCAAGGCACCTCAGTGGGAAGTCTGTGGGAAGGAAAAAGTGTGGCAGAAAACGCTGCACAATGAGAAGAGGTGACCGGACCCTGAGGAAGATTGTGGAGAAGGAGCGATTCCAGACCTTGGGGGACCTGCGGAAGCAGTGGACTGAGTCTGGAGTAGAAACATCCAGAGCCCCCGTGTACAGGCGTGTGCAGGAAATGGGCTACAGGTGCCGCATTCCCCAGAAACAGCGGCAGAAGCGCCTGACCTGGGCTACAGAGAAGCAGCGCTGGACTGTTGCATGTCATTCGGAAATCAAGGTGCCAGAGTCTGGAGGAAGACTGGGGAGAGGGAAATGCCAAAATGCCTGAAGTCCAGTGTCAGGTACCCACAGTCAGTGATGGTCTGGGGTGCCATGTCAGCTGCTGGTGTTGGTCCACTGTGTTTTATCAAGGGCAGGGTCAATGCAGCCGCTATCAGGAGATTTTGGAGCACTTCATGCTTCCATCTGCTGAAAAGCTTTATGGAGATGAAGATGTCATTTTTCAGCACGACCTGGCACCTGCTCACAGCGCCAACACCACTGGTAAATGGTTTACTGACCATGGTATTACTGGGCTCAATTGGCCTGCCAACTCTCCTGACCTGAACCCCATAGAGAATCTGTGGGATATTGGGAAGAGAAAGTTGAGAGACGCAAGACCCAACACTCTGGATGAGCTTAAGGCCGCTATCGAAGCATCCTGGGCCTCCATAACACCTCCGCAGGGCCACAGGCTGATTGCCTCCATGCCACGCCGCATTGAAGCATCCTGGGCCTCCATAACACCTCCGCAGGGCCACAGGCTGATTGCCTCCATGCCACGCCGCTATCGAAGCATCCTGGGCCTCCATAACACCTCAGCAGTGCCACAGGCTGTTTGCTTCCATGCCACGCCGCATTGAAGCCTCCTGGGCCTCCATAACACCTCAGCAGTGCCACAGGCTGTTTGCTTCCATGCCACGCCGCATTGCAGCCTCCTGGGCCTCCATAACACCTCAGCAGTGCCACAGGCTGATTGCCTCCATGCCACGCCGCATTGAAGCAGTCATTTCTGCAAAAGGATTCCCGACCAAGTATTGAGTGCAGAACTGAACATAATTATTTGAAGGTTGACTTTTTTTGTATTAAAAACACTTTTCTTTTATTGGTCGGATGAAATATGCTCATTTTTTTTAGATAGGAAATTTGGGTTTTCATGAGCTGTAGCCAAAATCATCAATATTAAAACAATAAAAGGCTTGAACTACTTCAGTTGTGTGTAATGAATCTAAAATATATGAAAGTCTAATGTTTATCAGTACATTACAGAAAATAATGAACTTTATCACAATATGCTAATTTTTTTAGAAGGACCTGTATTCCTATAGACAGGCCAGGGATGCACTCCCCTCACACTATTCCTATAGACAGGCCGGGGATGCACTCCTCTCTGCTATTCCTATAGACAGGCCAGGGATGCACTCCTCTCTGCTATCCCTATAGACAGGCCGGGGATGCACTCCTCTCCGCTATTCCTATAGACAGGCCAGGGATGCACTCCTCTCTGCTATTCCTATAGACAGGCCAGGGATGCACTCCTCTCTGCTATTCCTATAGACAGGCCAGGGATGCACTCCTCTCTGCTATTCCTATAGACAGGCCAGGGATGCGCTCCTCTCTGCTATCCCTATAGACAGGCCGGGGATGCACTCCTCTCCGCTATTCCTATAGACAGGCCAGGGATGCGCTCCTCTCCGCTATTCCTATAGACAGGCCAGGGATGCGCTCCCCTCTGCTATTCCTATAGACAGGCCGGGGATGCACTCCTCTCCGCTATTCCTATAGACAGGCCGGGGATGCACTCCTCTCTGCTATTCCTATAGACAGACCAGGGATGCGCTCCTCTCCGCTATTCCTATAGACAGGCCAGGGATGCGCTCCTCTCCGCTATTCCTATAGACAGGCCGGGGATGCACTCCTCTCTGCTATTCCTATAGACAGGCCGGGGATGCACTCCTCTCCGCTATTCCTATAGACAGGCCGGGGATGCACTCCTCTCTGCTATTCCTATAGACAGGTCAGTGACAGGCCCCCCTCCCCCACAGCTTATCCCTATGGACAGTCAGCGCTATACTCGGCTCTGCTGTGCCTATGGACTGGCCTCCTCCCCCTCCGCTCTCCCCCGTTACCTGTTCACCTCCGGGATCGGCTCCGTGCTCCCTGTAACACAACAATAACACAGCCTCGCAGCGGAAGTGACGTCAGACAAACCTATCTTCCATAACGGAGAGGCGAAGCCTGTGCACTTCCTTCTTTCCCCCAGAATGCACCGCGCACGATGTGACGTCTCAGAGGGGTGTGGCCGCAACGACCTACAGAATGAGCGGCTGCAGTACCGAGGGCGCCTGTAGGTGTCGCAAAGAAGCACTTTTGTGTCACTCAGTTAGCGGTGCACTGCGCAGGCGTATTTATTTGTCCCTCTTATTGTATTTTTTACTTTTATATTTGTTTTATTTCAGTGTATTTTTTTTTTTAACAATAAATATATGTGAATCACGTTCAGTTTCACACCCAGTTTTTATTTTATAGGATTGATTCTTGGACCTAATAATACAGCTTGAATGGCCATTATATTCTAAGTCACTAATAAAATCACTATATCTGACCTGTGGCTCATCATGGACCCCTGACCCCGGTAGCCACAGATGTGGGTGCAGATCCTGTGGACATGCCCTTGCTGTCGGAGGTGGGAGTACCCCTTTAAGTCCCATTCTAATCCGTATGCAGATAGCTCCCCCTAGTGGTGAATTTTATTTATCAAGTCAGATATATCTCAAAATGAATTATCATCACATGTCTGATCTCAAAAATAAATGGTGGATGTTAACCCTTTAGTGACAACCACCGTATATGTACAAGGGACGTGCTTGGGGACAATATGCGAGGGGATCAGGAGCTGAGGGGTTAACATGGCAGCAGGGGGCAATACGGAAGTAGTATAGTGTACAAGTGATCATATATTTAATTTCCCTAATGGAACTATAAAAAATATAGTTTATAGTTTATATAAAAAATAAATAAAATAATAACCCCTTATTGACTAGGCAGTTTTCTATTTTTCCATTTTTATATTTTACTCCCAGCCATAATGTTTTTATTTTTCCATTCATTTATGAGGGCTTGTTTTTTTACGGGACAAGTTGTACTTTCTGATGGCAGCATTTACGGTTGCACATTGTAGTGGGGAAAAAATTCCAAAGAGGGTGGAATGATATAAAACAGAAACAAAACACAATTTTGCCACAGTTTTATGGGTTTTATTTTTACAGCGTTTCCTATGCGGTAAAACTGACCTGTTCTCTTCATTCTTCGGGTCAGTACGATTATGATGATGCCACATTTGTATAGTTTGTCTTGTGTTCTAATACTGGAAAAAATAAAAACTTTTGGAAAAACGAATCTTTTCTTTGCATCACCATAGTCTTACCCCGCCATCCCTTAGCTTTGTATGGAGCTGTGTGAGGGCTCATTTTTTGCGGGACGATCTGTACTTTTGCTTGATGCCATTTTGGAGTGTGTACGGCTTTTTGATCACTTTTTATTCAATTTTTTTGTGGGAGGTGAAGAGACCATAAAAGGGGAAATCGGCCAATTTTAACTTTTTTTTCTGTTTCGCTGTTTGCTTTATGGGAAAGATATTTATATTACAGGCGTGTTCGCACACCGCAATACCCATGATGTATATTTTTTTTATTGTTTATGTACTTTTAATTTTGGTGAAGGGGGTAATTTGAATATCTAATATATAAAGCTGAGTGTATGTCTGCTAAAGGAATCCGCACCGTCGCATTTACAATCATGAAATTTGGCACACAGGTACATCAGGTGTCCGGGAAGGTTTTAGACCGGGTCTCATCTCTCTAGGACGTACCGTTCCTGAGATGTTCCCAAAAAATGCATTAGCCAATAGAAGCTTGGTCACATGACCCTCATCAGCCAATAGAAGCTCGCAGATCCTCCAGCCTCCACATACACAGCTTTACTCCAGGTTTCCATAACAACCCAGCCATTTATCTTAACTGCTGCAGGAGAGCTTTAAAGAAAACTGTCACCAGGATAATAGCTATTGAAGTAAAGCCATGGCCTAATAGCACTTAGTACCTTATTTCCAGATGTGCCTTTGTTCTAGCAATAGATGTTTTTATCCTCTGAAAAACCAGTTTAGGCTAGTTTCACACTAGCGTTCGGCTGTCCGCTCGTGAGCTCCGTTTGAAGGGGCTCACGAGCGGACCCGAACGCTTCCGTCCAGCCCTGATGCAGTCTGAATGGATGCGGATCCGCTCAGACTGCATCAGTCTGGCGGCGTTCAGCCTCCGCTCCGCTCGCCTCCGCACGGACAGGCGGAGAGCTGAACGCTGCTTGCAGCGTTCGGGTGTCCGCCTGGCCGTGCGGAGGCGTGCGGATCCGTCCAGACTTACAATGTAAGTCAATGGGGACGAATCCGTTTGAAGATGCCACAATATGGCTCAATCTTCAAGCGGATCCGTCCCCCATTGACTTTCAATGTAAAAGTCTGGACGGATCCGCTCAGGCTACTTTCACACTTAGCTTTTTTTTGCCAATATAATGCAGACGGATCCGTACTGAACGGAGCCTCCGTCTGCATTATTATGATCGGATCCGTTCAGAACGGATCCGATCGAACGCTAGTGTGAAAGTAGCCTTATTTGGTATGCAAATGAGCCAGTGAGGTGCCCAGAGGGGCCTCACTCTTGCAGGAAGGAGCCCACCAGACACGCCTCCTGCCACAATGTGTCCACCCTCAAAAGACTTAAAACTCCACCCCCAGATCCAGATAAGCCACGCCCCTGATCTGGTTAGGCCACGCCCACTCCTGAGCTGACGGGGATTAAAAAAATGAATGTAAAAAATCAACTTCTGTCAGCTGCAGGGGTGGGAGGGAGGGTGACTTTCTCCCTGCAGCTTACACTCAGACAGCACAGTGCTGCTGTCTTAGAGTGAGCTGTTCAAAAGGACACGCCCCTAATCCAGTTAGTCCACGCCCCCTTCCACTCGTCAGCCGACAGGGATTGAAAAAATTAAGTTAAAAATCAACTTCTGTCAGCTGCAGAGGTGCGAGGGAGGGTGACTTTCTTCCTGCAGATCACACTCAGCACAGTGCTGCTGTCTGAGAGTGAGCTGTTCAAAAGGACATCCTTGCGTCCGTCCAGGCCCTGCGCCAGATGGAGGACAGGGAGTCTGACAGCCGGACTGTCCGGCCTAAAACTGGACCTCTGGCCTCCCTAGGGGCAGGCTGCTGTGGAGGTCACAGTTAAGGGGCTGGTCCACTATGGAGGGGCAGATTGCTATAAAGGCCACTGTTAAGGGAGGTCACTGTCAAGGGGGTGGTGTGCTGTGAAACTCACTGTTAAAGGGGAAGGCTGCTGTAAAGGTCAAAGTTAAGGAGGTGGACTGCTGTGGAGGTCCAATTTTAACGGACGGGGCACTGTGGGGGGGCAGTGTTAAGTGGTGGGGGGCTGTGGAGGTCACTGTTAAGGGGGCGGGGGCTGTAGATGTCGCTGTTATAGTGGATAGTGTTGATATATTTTAATGACACACACAAACATTAAATAAAATAGATTAAATATACCTGAGCGAAGCCGGCTCCTTCATATAATATATATATATACACACACACCGGTATTTAAAAAAAATAAATATATTTTTTAAATCTTTTCTTTTCTTTTTTTTTTTACACTTTTTATAGTTCACCTAGGGAACTATAATAAGCAGTCATCAGATTGCTTCTCTCTTGACTCCAATGCTATTAGAATTAAGCTGATGGGGTCATTTATCAACCTGGTGTAAAGTAGAACTGGCTTAGTTGCCCATAGCAACCAATCAGATTCCACTTTTCATTTTGGACAGCTCCTTTGGAAAATGTAAGGTGGAATCTGATTGGTTGCTAGGGGCAAGTAATCCAGTTCTACTTTGCACCAGGTTGATAAATGACCCCATAAGTTCCTATGAAGCCCTGTCACAGGCACTAGGCCTGCACCCTATCAGAGGCCGGTGCAGGCGGCGCGATGACGGAAGAGGTCTGCATCGCTGAAAGCGCATTGTATTAGTGTTTATTTATTTTTTATATGGCACACAATGCAGGAGAGGAGCGCTATGGGGGCACTTCTTATTGGTACTGGGGGGCACTATGGGGGCATCTACCGAGGGCACAGAGATGTGGTATTTTATATGGGGGACTCTGTATAGGGGCATTTTGGACTGGGACATATTATGGGGGGAAAGGGGAAAGAGGAGCACTATGGGGGCATCTACTGGGGGCACTAAGAAGGGGTATTTTATACTGGCAAACTATGCAAGACACTGAGGACATCTACAGGGGGCTCTGTATACATTATGGGGGGCACTATAAGGAAGGGGGAGAGGAGCACTATGGGGGCATCTACTGGGGGTTCTATATAGGGGTATTTTATACTGGCACACATTATGGGGGCACTATGGGGACATTAGCTCAACTGGGGCATTAAAAGGGGATATTTTTTGCACTGGCACACATTATAGGGGACATTTTTCTACTGTCACATTATAAGGAGAATTATTACTACTGGGGGGCATTATGATGGGCTTTATTACTACTGGGGGTCTAGGGGGGACATGATTACTAGTATGGGCACTATGGGAGCATTATTACTTCTGGGGCACAGTGGGGACATGTTGGGGGCACTGTAGGAGCACTATTACTACCATGTGTGCTGTAGCAGAGAATTATTCCTATTGGTCGGACTTTTGGGAGCACTATTACTGTGGGGGCACCAAGGCACAGTATCCGCTTACCACAATTATTTTTGGGGGACGTTATGTTTACACTATTAGTGTCAGGGGCACTTTTTGCTGGGCGCAGTTATTTTAGGGCACTGCATGCCAGTTAATATTGAAGGGGGCACTGTCTGCATGGTACTACTATTATCAGGGGGTTTATCTGTTCCTGCAGTATAGTATTGGGGAGCACAGCGGCACAGTATTGGGGGTGGTAGGATGATTTGTCCAGAAGGTGGTTTCGCCTCAGGCAGCAGAAAGGCTAGGTGCACCCCTGTGCGGCAGCCTCCGATCACTCAGAAGGACAAGGTCTGCCGCAAATACACTCCGCCCCCCCTCCTCCCGATCCTCATCGGTGGGAGCAGGAGCATGGCCAGTGCGCTCTCCTGGTTTTTATTCTCCCAGATGCCGTGGTCACATTTGATCAGGATCAGTGTTACCGCCGGTGGCAGACATTAGCCCCGGGTGTCTGCTGGTGCGAACCGGCGCCATATTTGAAGTCTTATTAATCTCCTAATAATCTACAGGTAATTTTAGTTTTTGTGTTTGTCCTACCCGCCTTCCATGAGCCATAACTTTTAAAATTTTCCGTTGACACAGACATATTACGGATTATAGTTTGTGCGGCAAGTTGTATTTTTTATGGCACCATTTAAGTTACCATAACTTGCATTGGAAAAAAAAATATTTTTGAGGTGAGACAGAACAAATACTAAAAATACTGTGCTAAAAATGACAGGATGACTTTATTCTATAGATCGGTAGCATTACAGCCATGCCAAATTTATATAATTTCTATTATCTTTTACTTAAAAAAAAGAAAAACCTTTAATAAAACTTTTTTTAACTTTATATTTTTCAGTCTACAGAGCTGTGTGAGGGCTTATTTTTGTGTGGTGAGCAGTAGTATTTATTAGTACCTATTTGGGATACATACAACTTTTTGATTACCTTTTATTCTTTTTCTTTGGGGGGGGGGGACAATGTGACCAAAAAAACACAAATTGTCTATTCTTTTTTTTTTTTCCGTTATGGCATTCAACGTGCATTATAAATATTTTAAAATGTTATTAGTTTGGGTAGATACGGATGTGTCGATACCAATGGTGTTTATTTTGTTATTGTTTATTTTTATGTGTGAAATTCTGTTTTTTTTTTTTTATTATTATGTTTCTTAAATGTTTAGAATTTTTATTTCCTTTTTTTTCACTGTACTGTTTAGTCTCCTTAGGGGACTTAAATATGCAATATTTCTTCTAATCTCTTGTACCATAGCCTGCAATAGATTACTGTTGCAGTCTATGGGATTTTCACAGACTGCCTCAGGCACGGCTGTTAAAGCAGCTCAGTATGACAGGCCAGGGAGGAGACATCAGCTTCTCTAGTGGGCGTTCCTTCTCCCTGTCTGTAGCGCTGTCCAATCGCAGCGCAGAACGTCACAGCCAGGGAGAAGGTGAGTTTTTTTTTCTCCCTGGCTGTGACGCTCTGCGCAGTGATTGGACAGCGCTACAGCCGGGGAGAAGGAACGCCCAGGGAGAAAAGCTGATGTCTCCTCCCTGGCGTTCCGACGCTGTTACTTAGCATATAGCGCTGGAGAATGTAACCGGGGCCACAGCGAGGCAACGGAGCGGCACCCAGAAATAATAGTAAGTGCAGGGACATCCCCCATGTATGCTCTACATGTCCTGTTACTTAGTTAATAAAATATAGACCCCTGAAAGGTCCTCCAGTGGCCAGCGTGGCTCAAGAGGCAGTTGCCTTGGGCCCCTCAGAAGCAACTGGGCCTGGGGCAGCTGCCTCTTTTGCCCCTGCAGAAACTCCTAATACACACCTCAGCTGCTGCAGAACCTCATAATGCACACCTCAGCTGCTGCAGAACCTCATAATGCACACATCAGCTGCTGCAGAACCTAACAATACACACTTACGCTGCTGCAGAACCTCATAATACACACCTCAGCTGCTGCATTACCTCCTAATACACACCTCAGCTGCTGCAGAACCTCCTAATACAAACCTCAGCTGCTGCAGAACCTCCTAATACACACTTACGCTGCTGCAGAACCTCATAATACAAACCTCAGCTGCTGCATTACCTTCTAATACACACAGCTGCTGCAGAACCTCCTAATATACACCTCAGCTTCTGCATTACCTCCTAATACACACCTCAGCTGCTGCAGAACCTTCTAATACACACCTCAGCTGCTGCAGAACCTCCTAATACACACCTCAGCTGCTGCAGAACCTGATAATACACACCTCAGCTACTGCAGAACCTCCTAATACACATCTCAGCTGCTGCAGAGCCTCATAATACACATCTCAGCTGCTGCAGAGCCTCATAATACACACCTCAGCTGCTGCAGAACCTTCTAATGCACACCTCAGCTGCTGCAGAACCTACTAATACACACCTCAGCTGCTGCAGAACCTCCTAATACACACCTCAGCTGCTGCAGAACCTCCTAATACACACCTCAGCTGCTGCAGAACCTACTAATACACACCTCAGCTGCTGCAGAACCTGATAATACACACCTCAGCTGCTGCATTACCTCCTAATACACACCTCAGCTGCTGCAGAACCTCCTAATACACACCTCAGCTGCTGCAGAACCTCCTAATATACACATCAGCTGCTGCAGAACCTCATAATACACAGCTTAGCTGCTGGAAAACCTCATAATACACACCTCATCTGCTGTAGAACCTCATAATACACAACTCAGCTGCTGAAAAACATCATAATACACGTCAGGAGGGATTTTCTCATCAGTGTTGGAGACCTAAATGACAAGTCTTGTGGAGCTGTACACACTACCCAGATAATGTTACCCTTACCTTGTGCAAGTAACCCAGATTTCCCAGGATCCTGAAAGGCAAATCTATCTAGCCATGGCACTATTTAGGAGTTAGATGTGGGCTTTATCTTGGTAGATTTAGTATTCTGCAGTCCTTGTTACAGTTCCACATGGTAGCAACCCAGCTTTTCCAGGATCCTGAAAGGAAAACCTGTCTAGCCATGAGGAAGGGGAAGAAGACACGGCTGCAACCTGAGAGAACAACTTACAGCTTTTCTATTGTATTTTTCATGGTCTGTAATTGTGATATCTGGCGAAACAAAAGCAAATAATAAAGATTATGTTAATTTTGTAGGTTGTTCTTTTTTTTATTCTGGTTTTAGTGGTTTTCGGGGTTAACGGTAGTAAAGCTGTAGCACATGTGGCCGAGCTCTCAGTGGTGGCAGAGGCTCATTCAGAGTTTTGCTCTGGGGCGCCCTGATTTCTGTGTTCGCCCCTGTACAGTATTATCACCAATAAGATGTAAGAAAATACTAAATTAGAATTTTATATTTCTTTATTTTTTAGGTGCAGATTTTTTTTTTTCTAGTCACATTTTTTTTATAACACGGAACACATGTCATCTCTGATCAATATCACTCACAGGAGTGTAATAACCTGAGCGCCGTCGCGCGGCGCCACCGGGGGCCATGTAATAACGAGCTTCAAATAATAATCACGTGATGCAGGATAAAATATAGATAAGTAAGTCCATTAGGGAGGAGGCGACCCAGCTCTTTCATGTTCGTGGACGCTTTACTCTGATGGAATAGAGAACTAATCCCACATGACTGACGGGCACATCAGGGCGCGCACGAGCGGCTAGGAGATCCGCGGATGCACTTGGGACGCCAATCTGGCTCTGCAGTACCTGCCTGTTTGACGAGAGTGCAGAGTGTCGTGTCTATATGCAGTCTGAATAGTCTCTGCTGACCTACATACTGATTACAGATCTACAAAGTATTGAAAAATTTGATTTGGCTGCTTCGCCGAATAAAAATAAATAAATAATGCTTTGTGGCGAATTACGATTGCACCGCCCCCCCGTCAGTGTACCCCTCAGATGGCGCGTTCATGGCTGATTGCGGCATCTGACAGTAATAATACCGTGTATAATAAAAAAATTAAAATCATACTTACCTTCTTCGTTTGATCACCAAGAATCGGTCGCCGCCACTTTGATTGAAGATCTAGCGCGAAATCTTGTGCGGCCCGTAATGACATCATCACGTCGAACATTATACATCACCGTGCACAGGATTTCGTGTGAGATCGTCAATCAAGATGGCAGCGGCCGACTCTCCGCGCTCAAAGGAGGAGGTAGGGACGATTTTTATTTTTATTTTATACGGCCATTCAGGGAAAACCGATTCACTACCATGAAGCATTAGGAAATTCGGCTTTGTGGCGAATGGAATTTACCCTGAAATTCGGATTAAGTCCATGAAGTAGACTTCGATTCACTCAATGCTAATACTGATCATTATACTATTTACAGGGTGTGTAGACTTTTGTAACTAAGGGTACTTTCACACTAGCGTTAGAAGAATCCGGCATCCAAACGGATATAATTTGTTTCCGGATCCGTTTGACAAATGCATTGAAACACTGGGTCCGTCTCTCCGGTGTCATCCGGAAAAACTGATCTGGTATTTATCTTTTTCACATTTTTAAAGGTCTGCGCATCCGCAGAATGGAAAACCGGATCCGTCAATGCGGCAATTTCATGAACACTTGGTACCGGATCCGGCATTAATACATTTCAATGGAAATTAATGCCGGATCCGGCAAGTGTTCCCGAATTTTGGCCAGAGAAAATACCGCAGCATGCTGCGTTTTTTTTATACGGCCAAATACCGTAAAAGGGACGGAACGGAAGACATCCTGATACATACTGAACGGATTGCTCTCCATTCAGAATGCATTAGGATAAAACTGAAGCGTTTTTTCCCCGGTATTGAGCCCCTAGGACGGAACTTAATACCGGAAAACTTTAACGCTAGTGTGAATGTACCCTAATTTTGTTTTTATTGTTCCAATGTATCTAAACAAAGCAATTGAATCTGAAAATGAAATAGTCTTAATAAAAAAAAAGTCTTGATTAAAAATGTCCTGCCGCTTTGTGTACACAGCTCCTAGAGGTTTCCGTAGTTACAGACTACAGACTCTGTGTAGTCAGACCCTGCAGTCATGCGCTACTCCTCTTATTCCTCATTCATTGACCGCGGATCAGAATGCACAAAGTTTGTAGTCTGTAACCATGGAGACGCATAGGTCTGCATGCTAGCTGTATGCACAAAACAGTGGGAGATTTGCTGACAAAAGAAGTGTCTTGCTGTGATATACCCACCGATGGAGGCAGCGTGGACATGGCAGGGTATCTTTGACAGTCCTCTGGCACCCCACGTTCACATGGCAGAGTTGCTGATGGGCTTACACAGGGTCCTCCCCTCCTTCTGTAACATCTAGCTGCCACGGTCAGTATTGACTGTAGTGTCTAAGGGATCAAACGGATTATTACTATATGATAAAGTGATTATTACTATTGCAGCATTGTGTGGGAAGGGGGTTAATTATGGGAATAAATATTTTTCATATAATTCGTTTTTTTTATATTTTTTTTATTGCTAACCCCCAACCCTATTAAATATTATAAATTATATACTAAGGCCTAATGGCCGTGTTTTGCGTTCCGTATACGGAACCATTCATTTCAATGGTTCCGCAAAAAAAAACGGAATGTACTCCGTATGCATTTCCGTTCAGTTGAAAGATAGAACATGTCCTATTATTGCCCGCAAATCACGTTCCGTGGCTGCATTTAAGTCAATAGGTCCGCATAAAAAACGTAACACATACGGAAAAGCATCCGTTCCGTTTTTGCAGAACCATCTATTGAAAATGTTATGCCCAGCCCAATTTTTTCTATGTTATTACTGTATACTGTATATGCCATACGGAAAACGGAATGGAAAAATGAAACGGAAACACAGCGGAAACAAATAATGGAACAACGAATCCGTGAAAAACGGATCGCAAAACACTGAAAAAGCCATACGGTCGTGTGCAGGAGGCCTAATTATGTAAAAATAGGGGTATACTGGTTGTTACAAGTTTTCCCCTATCCACAGGATAGGGGATAACTATTAGATTGGTGGGGGTCCTACCGTTCAGACCCCCATCAAGAACAGGGGCCCCGTACCCCCTGCAGCCCCCCTGAAAAGAACGGAGTGGCTGGTTGCACAGGCACGTGGCTGCTCCATTCATTTGTATGAAAATTCTGGAGATAGCGGAGCGCTGTACTAACATATCAGTTACAGTGTAGTATAAATGTAATACTTTATTTATCCACAATTGCCATCTGTCCTGACTTTACGGGGCCAATTCGGGCTGGCCGGGGCCAAACAGGGGCAGGGCTAATGAAAACGCCACCCATCAGTGGGCAGTCCTGGACAGGTTTAGGGCATTTCTGGAGGCAGGACTTCGATGCCCCAAATTTACCAACTGAAATGTTGCTAAGTATGTTTATCGGCCACAGAAAACATAAAGTATAAAACTAAAATTATTTGGTAAAGAGTGTTTTATTATGCAAGTATATAATGAAAGCCGTATACATTTGGTATCATTGGAATCGTGCTGACCCGCAATATAAAATTGTCATGTTGTATACATCCCATAATGGTTCCTATAAAAAACACAACTACAACTTCCATCAAGATTTATTTTTACAAATTAACTACCTGTATGTGATTTTTATTTATAAAAACGGGTGGATGGTTTTCTATATCTCGTTACTCCGTGTATTCTACATATTTTACCTTCCTCTTAGTTTGGACTTTTAGCACTGCAGGCAGCGTCCCGTAAAGGGAATCTGTCACCGGCCACCCCCCGATCCAGCTGTTTGTACAGACACAAAGCTGATTAGAACACCGTCTATACATGCCCCATCGTAGCCAGGCCCCCTTAGTGCCCCAACACTGTAGAATGCCCCCTTAGTGCCCCAACACTGTAGAATGCCCCCTTAGTGCTCCCACACAGTAGAATGGCCCCTTAGTGCCCACACATAGTACTTATTCCCCCCTTAGTACCCCAACACAGTAGTTATGCCCCTTTAGTGCCCCCCCCACAGTAGTTATTCCTTCTCAGTGCCCCCACACAGTATTTATTCCTTCTTAGTGTCCCCACACAGTATTTATTCCTTCTTAGTGTCCCCACACAGTAGTTATGCCCCCTCAGTGCCCCCACACAGTAGTTATGCCCCTTTAGTACCCCCACACAGTAGAATACCCCCTTATTACCCCCACGCAGTAGTTATTCCCCCTTAGTGCCCCCACACAGTACTTATGCCCCCTTAGTGCCCCCATACAGTAGTTATTCCATCTAAGTGCCCCCAAACAGTAGAATGCCCCCTTAGTGCCCCCACACAGTAGTTATGCCCCCTTAGTGCCCCCACACAGTAGTTATGCCCCCTTAGTGCCCCCACACAGTAGTTATTCCTTCTTGGTGCCCCCACACAGTAGTTATGCCCCCTTAGTGCCCCTACACAGTAGTTATTCCTTCTTAGTGCCCCCACACAGTAGTTATTCCCTCTTAGTGCCCCCACACAGTAGGTATGCCCCCTTAGTGCACCCACACTGTAGTTATTCCTTCTTAGTGCCCCCACACAGTAGTTATTCCTTCTTGGTGCCCCTACACAGTAGTTATGCCCCCTTAGTGCTTCCACACAGTAGTTATTCCTTCTCAGTGCCCCCACACAGTATTTATTCCTTCTTAGTGCCCCCACACAGTAGTTATGCCCCCTCAGTGCCCCCACACAGTAGTTATTCCCCCTTAGTACCCCCACACAGTAGTTATGCCCCTTTAGTACCCCCACACAGTAGAATACCCCCTTAGTACCCCCACGCAGTAGTTATTCCCCCTTAGTACCCCAACACAGTACTTATGCCCCCTTAGTGCCCCCATACAATAGTTATTCCATCTTAGTGCCCCCACACAGTAGTTATGCCCCCTTAGTGCCCCACACAGTAGTTATGCCCCCTTAGTGCCCCCACACAGTATTTATTCCTTCTTAGTGCCCCCACACAGTAGTTATTCCTTCTTGGTGCCCCCACACAGTAGTTATGCCCCCTTAGTGCTCCCACACAGTAGTTATTCCTTCTCAGTGCCCCCACACAGTATTTATTCCTTCTTAGTGCCCCCACACAGTAGTTATGCCCCCTCAGTGTCCCCACACAGTAGTTATGCCCCTTAGTACCCCCACACAGTAGTTATGCCCCTTTAGTATCCCCACACAGTAGAATGCCCCCTTAGTACCCCCACGCAGTAGTTATTCCCCCTTAGTGCCCCCACACAGTACTTATGCCCCCTTAGTGCCCCCATACAGTAGTTATTCCATCTTAGTGCCCCCTACACAGTAGAATGCTCCCTTAGTGCCCCCACACAGTAGTTATGCCCCCTTAGTGCTCCCACACAGTAGTTATGCCCCCTTAGTGCCCCCACACAGTAGTTATGCCCCCTTAGTGCCCCCACACAGTAGTTATTCCTTCTTGGAGCCCCCACACAGTAGTTATGCCCCCTTAGTGCCCCTACACAGTAGTTATTCCTTCTTAGTGCCCCCACACAGTAGTTATTCCCTCTTAGTGCCCCCACACAGTAGGTATGCCCCCTTAGTGCACCCACACTGTAGTTATTCCTTCTTAGTGCCCCCACACAGTAGTTATTCCTTCTTGGTGCCCCTACACAGTAGTTATGCCCCCTTAGTGCTCCCACACAGTAGTTATTCCTTCTCAGTGCCCCCACACAGTATTTATTCCTTCTTAGTGCCCCCACACAGTAGTTATGCCCCCTCAGTGCCCCCACACAGTAGTTATTCCCCCTTAGTACCCCCACACAGTAGTTATGCCCCTTTAGTACCCCCACACAGTAGAATGCCCCCTTAGTACCCCCACACAGTAGTTATTCCTTCTTAGTGCCCCCACACAGTAGTTATTCCCTCTTAGTGCCCCCACACAGTAGGTATGCCCCCTTAGTGCACCCACACTGTAGTTATTCCTTCTTAGTGCCCCCACACAGTAGTTATTCCTTCTTGGTGCCCCTACACAGTAGTTATGCCCCCTTAGTGCTCCCACACAGTAGTTATTCCTTCTCAGTGCCCCCACACAGTATTTATTCCTTCTTAGTGCCCCCACACAGTAGTTATGCCCCCTCAGTGCCCCCACACAGTAGTTATTCCCCCTTAGTACCCCCACACAGTAGTTATGCCCCTTTAGTACCCCCACACAGTAGTTATGCCCCCTTAGTGCCCCCACACAGTACTTATGCCCCCTTAGTGCCCCCACACAGTAGTTATGCCCCCTTAGTGCCCCACACAGTAGTTATGCCCCCTTAGTGCCCCCACACAGTAGTTATGCCCCCTCAGTGCCCCCACACAGTAGTTATTCCCCCTTAGTACCCCCACACAGTAGTTATGCCCCTTTAGTACCCCCACACAGTAGAATGCCCCCTTAGTACCCCCACGCAGTAGTTATGCCCCCTTAGTGCCACCACACAGTACTTATGCCCCCTTAGTGCCCCCACACAGTAGTTATGCCCCCTTAGTGCCCCACACAGTAGTTATGCCCCCTTAGTGCCCCCACACAGTAGTTATTCCTTCTTAGTGCCCCCACACAGTAGTTATTCCTTCTTAGTGCCCCCACACAGTAGTTATTCCTTCTTAGTGCCCCCCGCACAGTAGTGTTTCCCCCTTAGTGCCCCCACACAGTAGTTATTTCCCCTTAGTACCCCCACACAGTAGTTATGCCCCCTTAGTACCCCCACACAGTAGAATGCCCCCTTAGTACCCCCAAACAGTAGTTATTCCCCCTTAGTGCCCCCACACAGTACTTATGCCCCCTTAGTGCCCCCACACAGTAGTTATTCCATCTTAGTGCCCCCAAACAGTAGAATGCCCCCTTAGTGCCCCCACACAGTACTTATGCCCCCTTAGTGCCCCCACACATAGGCCAGAGGATGATCCCCAGCCTGTGCGCTCTTCTGCCCAGCTCTGCAGGAGTAATGTCATCATCACATCACGCCGCCTGCTGGGGAGAGCACAGGCCAGGGAATGGTGGGGCAGGGAGCTGACAGCACATTCTAGGTAAAGCATGGGGGCAATGTTTCAGTAACACTTTGCTGTTCTAATATTCATCTTTTTGTTTTTCACCCTTTTTATTCAGTAAATATAAGTAATGCCTTATAATGTACATCAATAATGAATCCTTCGTTTGTACCATATAAATCCTCCGTTACTTCTTGGTGTATTCGTGTAACATAAAAAGCGCACACAGCAAATAAAATATTGTTTTCATCATAAAACCACTTGATAAAGAGGAAAAGCACATTGACTGTGCACACCATATAAAGCTACATCACCAGAGTGTCTGGAAAAACGTCTGACTAACACTAAGAAGTAATGCGCAGAGCCGCAAACCAGTCCAACGTACAGATTTTCCGTGCACTCGAGTGAAAAACAGGCAAATACAAGTTGCCTAGGCCAGCAGATATTGTCTGTGAGGCGTATCACGAAATATAGGAAGGACACACAGCAGCACAGGGAGGCGATGGTCAGCTCCCAGGGCGAGAGGCACACACGGCCATACTGGACACTAATAAGATAAGCAGCAGCACTCAATGTCAAGCAGCAGCTGCGAAAGTCATTTTATGCTGCGTTAAAACCTATAATTCAGATAAAATATCATCACTTTACAGATCCAGGAAAAACTGAACTTGTTCAAAATGATCCCGTCACTATGGAAATGCAGTCAAATCTGCAGGCAGTGTGTTATAGATGGATAGAGCCCCTGTCATGGGGCGCGGTGGCTGGCTCTGTTGTATAGTGCTATCGCTGGATCGGTCATGGAGCACTGTGGCGGCTGTGATAGGGGCCACTATAGCTGTGTCATTTATATGGCGTCTGTGGTGGGCTCTCTTATATTGGGCACTAGGCTGATTCTGTTATGGAGCACTGTGGCTGTCTGTTATGTGACATGGTGGATGCCACTGCTATGTGCCACTGTTCTTAGCACTGTTATGGAGCACTGTGGCTGGCACTGTCATGTAGCACTGTGGCTGACACTGTTATGGAGCACTGTGGCTGGCACTGTTATAGGGCATTGTGGCTAGCTGTTATGTGACATGGTGGATGGCACTGCTATGTGCCACTGTTCTTGGCACTGTTATGGAGCACTGTGGCTGGCACTGTTATGGGGCACTGTGGCTGGTTCTTTTATGTGACACTTTGACTGGCACAGTTATGGGATGCTGTCACTGGTTCTTTTATGTGACACTGTGGCTGGCACTGTCATGGAGCACTATGGCTGGCACTGTTATGTGACACTGTGGCTGGTACTGTTATAGGGCACTGGCTGGCACTGTCATCGAGCACTAAAGCACTGTTATGGGGCACTGTGACTGGCACTGTCATGGAGCACTATGGCTGGCACTGTTATGGGGCACTGTGGCTGGCACTGTTATGGGGCACTGGCTGGCACTGTCATGGAGCACTATGGCTGGCACTGTCATGGAGCACTATGGCTGGCACTGTCATGGAGCACTATGGCTGGCACTGTTATGGGGCACTGTGGCTGGTACTGTTATGGGGCACTGTGGCTGGCACCGTTATGGGGCACTGTGGCTGGCACTGTTATGGGGCACTGTGGCTGGTACTGTTATGGGGCACTCTGGCTGGCACTGTTATGGAGCACTGTGGCTGGCACTGTTATGGGGCACTGTGGCTGGCACCGTTATGGGGCACTGTGGCTGGCACCGTTATGGGGCACTGTGGCTGGCACTGTTATGGGGCACTGTGGCTGGCACCGTTATGGGGCACTGTGGCTGGCACTGTTATGGGGCACTGTGGCTGGTACTGTTATGGGGCACTGTGGCTGGCACTGTCATGGAGCACTGTGGCTGGCACTGTTATGGGGCACTGTGGCTGGCACTGTTATGGGGCACTATGGCTGGCACTGTTATGGGGCACTGTGGCTGGCACTGTTATGGGGCACTGTGGCTGGCACTGTTATGGGGGATTGCAGCTGTTTCTGTTATGTCGCTCTGTTGATGGTTTTGTTATTTGGTACTGTCATTGGTTGCATGCAGTACTTTTAGTTCGGCTGCCTCTTGGCGTGCGCTGCTGTGCTGCTGCCGGAACTCCACCCCCCGCCCCTATTATAGTCAATGGGGACAGAGCGGCAGTTCGGGGGTACACGTGAACTAGCGGCAGGACAGATCCGACAGGCTGTTCACCAGCCGGAACAGCCTACCGGAGTCCCCTGCCGCTAGTGTGACAGTACCCTAAAAATAAGCCCTGATATGGCTACACCACTGGAAAAATCAAAGAAAGGCGGTGAAGAAAAAATTCTGACTTCTTAAGGGGTTACTTTTTTAGCCTGAGAGCTCAATAGGGAAACCTTGACCACCAGTTCTTTACATTCTTATAGATGATATATATTGATGAGATACATCCGGAGTTCCCCCTAGCATTCTATGGATGTATTTTTTGTTGTCCTGGCCAAGTTTTTGAAATTTTCTTAAATGTTTTACAGACAATGAAATAAAAAATCTTGGCCTAGCTGGAAGGAAAGCTGATGAAATTAACAGGCAGGGAAATTAGGCAGCGATAGGAATCTGCCAAATGCATAAAACACATGGCTAATTAGTGAAAAGTGCTAACATCAGCTGAGCGGAAACGAGATATTGTATTTTCATCTTCCATCTGACGCGTAGATAAAAGGGCAGGATTGTTCTGACTTCTTGGCTGATTTACATGAAGCGGCGGTGTGGTTTTCTGCTAGAATTTCAGTCAAATTCACACTAAATCTTGTTTTTAGAAAGCACCAAAACATACAAAAACCTACAGCAAAAGTACAAAAGGGACTGGATTACAAAAACATGACTGCTTTCTTCTAGAAACAGTGCCGACCTTTTATATTATTATTTGAAACATATATTTTTTTTTACCTTTTTATCTGACTTATTACACGCTATAACGTTTATCTTCATCCATGCCATGTAATTTATTTTTTATGTTTAGTTTTATTAATAAAAAAAAATAAAAATATAAGAAAAATCTGGAATGCTTTTGGGGCAATGTATTATTATTATTATCGTTATTACATTGCACTCATTTTTAACTAAAAATCATTTTTCAATTCGTCTTCATTAAAAATGTTCAGCCCCTTTCTCTGTACAGCCTTGAGATTCTCTAGGACCAGGCTCTGTGTTTATACTGTTTTCCATCAGGCAGCTCAGCTGACGGCTCCTTATCTCTGCTCTCTGATCTCCTAAACTCTCATTATAGCTTCATTCTTATCTTACTGATAAGAATATGACTTTACAAAAAAACATTTATCAAATATAAAGGATGTATATGGGTGGCAGATAACGGTAACCCTTTATGACAAAAACTGCGATTTTTAAATAAAAAACAATATTTTTGGGCCAAATTGGGTAAAATGCAGTAAAATAAAAATTGCCCCCGAAGTAGTGGTAGCACCAACATCTTGTGGTAGAATGCAGCAAAATTTGGCACCACTTGTTGCATCTTTGACACATCTAGTTTTAGGAAAATCCGATAAACCTAACCTTCAAAGTTGGCATGGCTTACAGGAATTTATGGGGCGTGGACTAAAATGTGCCATTTTGTGCCACCATTTCGCTAACATTTTGGCCTGCTTGCAAAGATACTTGCAAGAAGACTTGCTAAAGTGATAACTGAATTGAACCACCCAAATCAAACTGTCTTTCTTCTCTCTAAAGGCACACATTGCAACCTGCAGCCAGGGGCGTAGCTATAGGAGGTGCAGAAGCCCAGGAGCCTGAGGGGGCCCAAAGACCCTTGTGCCGCATAAGAAGACACCAGTATTATAGAAAGTGCATGCTGGTCAAGTTACACCTCTGGCTGGAGGGAAGGGGTTAGGTCAAGAATTTGGAAATGGGAGGAGGATTCCATTTCAATTATTGCCTTAGGCAGCACAAAGTCTATGTGCTTCCCGGCCCCTGGCCACAAAGCACTAAGGGAAGGAGGCCCATTCTGAACTCTTGCATCAGGGCCCATGAGCCTTTAGCTACACCCCTTCCCGCATTGTCTCTTTGCAAACATACCATTTTCTGATGGGGGTTCCTGTTCCATCCTGTCTCTTGATGCCACAACAGGGTTGAGTGGGAATTCCTATGGAATATTTAGAGGAGATCTGGATTCAGGATTTGGATTAAGCTCTTATATAACCACCCAACGGCTAGAGTCAATGTTAGCGGAATCCTTACACCTTTATTTTATTTGAATAGAAGCACCCGTCAGGGATGACCTCTTTCACCATTACTGTTTGATATTTACATTGAACCATTGGCCATGAGTGTTAGACATGATAGCATGATCAAAGGCTTTGCGCTAGAAGGTGAAGAAGATTGTATATCTTTATATGCAGATGACATACACTTTTATGTAAACAACACCAATTCCGAAAATTGTCCAACTGGTTGAAGGTTTTGGCGAGGTGTCAGGATTAGAGATTAACTGGTCAAAATCTGCCCTCTTGCCTCTAGATGGTTTTGAATTGGAAAATGGGGGAGGCATCGTAGTCATTTGAATATTTGGGAATAAGGTTTCACTAAATATTGAGGACTTTAAAACACTCAATTTAATGATACTATCTAAATTAAGGTCAAAAACTGCCATCTGGCTTAGGCCTCTTTCACACTACCGTTTTTTTTTTCCGTTTTGCGGTCCGTTTTTTGCGTTCCGTATACGGTCCGTATACGGAACCATTCATTTCAATGGTTCCGCAAAAAACGGACCGCATTTCCGTATTTCCGTTTTTCCGTTCCGTTGAAAAGATAGAACATGTCCTATATTTGGCCGCAAATCACGGTCCGTGGCTCCATTCAAGTCAATGGGTCCGCAAAAAAAACTGAACACATACGGAAATGCATCCGTATGTCTTCCGTATCCGTTCCGTTTTTTGCGGAACCATCTATTGAAAATGTTATGCCCAGCCCAATTTTTTCTATGTAATTACTGTATACTGTATATGCCATACGGAAAAAACGGAACGGAGCAACGGAACGGAAACGGAACCACAACGGAAGCAAAAAACGGAACAACGGATCCGTGAAAAACGGAACGCAAAACACTGAATTTAACATACTATAGTGTGAAAGAGGCCTTAGACTACTACTTTCCAAATCTGATAAAATCTCACTGGTTAAGATGGTGATTCTTCCTCAGTTTTTGAATATTCTGAGAAATTCCCCAGTCTTTGAATATAAATTTTTGAATATTATTGAGAAAAATCTAAATGTCTTAGTTTGGTGAAGAAAACATCATAGGATAAAAAATTGAACATATGTGTAGGCCCCTTAGGCGTGGTGGGGGGGGCTATTTTGAGTGGGAACAAAGCAGAATGCTCAGTGCGTTGGTGTCACCGCCAGTTCTGTGAGAAGGTCTGGCAGACGTACTTCTCTACCTCTTGTATGATGTTCTTTGTTTTTGTTTCACTTTCTCATCTCTTTTCCTTCTGCCAGGTGTCACTTATTTAGACTAATCATCTTCCTTTATATTCCCTCCCATACTGCCTCACTTTGCGGTTTATACTACTTCCTGGATGAAGTGTTCACTCCAGGAGGCTGCTTCTGCTGTTTGCTCAGATAAGTCCTTTACTTTATTGTGTTTCCTTTCTGGCTTGATTCTAGGTGACCCTGACTCCATCCGTATTAAGTGCAGGGAGCTGGTGGTCGTGTCCCCTCACTATTATAGGGTTTTCAGGTGTCACACAGGCTTAGGTACGAGGGCATGCAATTGTCTACCATCGAGACCCTTCCATGTGCATAGCAGTCAGGGAGAGCTCTTAGGGTTTTATAGGGCTCACCTATAAGCTGCTTAGTTTGGGATCAAGCCAGTCGCTCGTTTATTTATAAGTTCCAGCTATCTGCAAACTTCATCCGTGACAGTTGGTTAAACAATCCCCTTTTAATGATATATTCACTTTGTTGGAATCTGGTCGGTTGAGGTATGCTGAAAATAAGTTTCGAGCCACTAGTTTATTCTTGAATAGGTGTTGGGTTTCAGTAAAGGAATTGTTGGGGATTAAAGGCTCGCTTTCCTGTACCCCACTGTGGAACAATCACTATTTGGAAGAATTAAAAAAAAAAATATATGACCATCAATTCTGGGTGAAAAAGAATATAAACTATGTTACAAAAGTAGCCACTGATAATAAAATAGTTCCATGTGGAGACTAAATGTCAAAAGGGAATTTTGGGCCGCAGGGTCCTTTTAGATATGACCAGTTGAGCTCCGCTTTTTGTTGCACTAGGGATAAATCTCTCTTTAGCACCGTAGGGAGTGCTCCTATGGAATATCTTATTAGAAATCACAGTCACAAAGTTACTACTGCATATATATATATATATACACTCACCTAAAGAATTATTAGGAACACCATACTAATACGGTGTTGGACCCCCTTTTGCCTTCAGAACTGCCTTAATTCTACATGGCATTGATTCAACAAGGTGCTGATAGCATTCTTTAGAAATCTTGGCCCATATTGATAGGATAGCGTCTTGCAGTTGATGGAGATTTGAGGGATGCACATCCAGGGCACGAAGCTCCCGTTCCACCACATCCCAAACATGCTCTATTGGGTTGAGATCTGGTGACTGTGGGGCCATTTTAGTACAGTGAACTCATTGTCATGTTCAAGAAACCAATTTGAAATGATTCGAGCTTTGTGACATGGTGCATTATCCTGCTGGAAGTAGCCATCAGAGGATGGGTACATGGTGGTCATGAAGGGATGGACATGGTCAGAAACAATGCTCAGGTAGCCCGTGGCATTTAAACGATGCCCAATTGGCACTAAGGGGCTTAAAGTGTGCCCAGAAAACATCCCCCACACCATTACACCACCACCACCAGCCTGCACAGTGGTAACAAGGCATGATGGATACATGTTCTCATTCTGTTTACGCCAAATTCAGACTCTACCATTTGAATGTCTCAACAGAAATGGAGACTCATCAGACCAGGCAATATTTTTCCAGTCTTCAACAGTCCAATTTTGGTGAGCTCGTGCAAATTGTAGCCTCTTTTTCCTATTTGTAGTGGAGATGAGTGGTACCCGGTGGGGTCTTCTGCTGTTGTAGCCCATCCGCCTCAAGGTTGTGCGTGTTGTGGCTTCACAAATGCTTTGCTGCATACCTCGGTTGTAACGAGTGGTTATTTCAGACAACGTTGCTCTTCTATAAGCTTGAATCAGTCGGCCCATTCTCCTCTGACCTCTAGCATCAACAAGGCATTTTCGCCCACAGGACTGCCGCATACTGGATGTTTTTCCCTTTTCACACCATTCTTTGTAAACCCTAGAAATGGTTGTGCGTGAAAATCCCAGTAACTGAGCAGATTGTGAAATACTCAGACCGGCCCGTCTGGCACCAACAACCATGCCACGCTCAAAATTGCTTAAATCACCTTTCTTTCCCATTCTGACATTCAGTTTGGAGTTCAGGAGGTTGTCTTGACCAGGACCACAACCCTACATGCATTGAAGCAACTGCCATGTGATTGGTTGACTAGATAATCGCATTAATGAGAAATAGAACAGGTGTTCCTAATAATTCTTTAGGTGAGTGTATATATATATATATATAGATATATATATTGATGATTATAGAGTATTCAGAAGGTCTCATTGCTTCGGGGTAAAGGGTCTGTGGTCAGGAGATTTCGACCATTTCACAGGACAATTGGATTAAGATTTATGAGAATATGGCAAATGTGTCACATAATTTCAATCACGTTTTTGTACAATTCAATATAATTCATAGGTTATACGTTATTCCCATTCTTATGAGTAAGATGGGAACAAAGGATACCTCTGACTGCCCACGGTGTGGTGCCACTGGCTGACTTCTTGCACCTGCTCTGGATGTTCCCGCAGATAGGACAATTCTGGGGTATAGTATCGGATATTATAAAAGAAAAATTAAAACAACAGATTCCATTCACTCCACAAGTTTTCATACTCAAAGATTTCTCAATAGTTGAGTCCTGCAAGACGAGGGGAACACTACTTACTTAATTAAAGGAAATGTGTCACCAACAGCACAGTACTGTACATAAGGAGTCCAGATCTTTGTTTTTTATTTCTTTGCATAATTGAGAGGGCTCATGGGCATGCAAAGCAGTCCTGACAATTTATTTCAGCACAGCAGTCCTGACAATGTATTTCAGCATAGCAGTCCTGAAAATGTATTTCAGCACAGCAGTCCTGACAATGTATTTCAGCACAGCAGTCCTGACAATGTATTTCAGCACAGCAGTCCTGACAATGTATTTCAGCACAGCAGTCCTGACAGTGTATTTCAGCACAGCAGTCCTGACAATGTATTTCAGCACAGCAGTCCTGACAGTGTATTTCAGCACAGCAGTCCTGACAATGTATTTCACCACAGCAGTCCTGAAAATGTATTTCAGCACAGCAGTCCTGACAATGTATTTCAGCACAGCAGTCCTGACAGTGTATTTCAGCATAGCAGTCCTGACAGTGTATTTCAGCACAGCAGTCCTGACAATGTATTTCAGCACAGCAGTCCTGACAGTGTATTTCAGCACAGCAGTCCTGACAGTGTATTTCAGCACAGCAGTCCTGACAGTGTATTTCAGCACAGCAGTCCTGACAATGTATTTCAGCACAGCAGTCCTGACAGTGTATTTCAGCACAGCAGTCCTGACAATGTATTTCACCACAGCAGTCCTGAAGATGTATTTCAGGACAGCAGTCCTGACAGTGAATTTCAGCATAGCAGTCCTGACAATGTATTTCACCACAGCAGTCCTGAAAATGTATTTCAGCACAGCAGTCCTGACAATGTATTTCAGCACAGCAGTCCTGACAGTGTATTTCAGCACAGCAGTCCTGACAATGTATTTCAGCACAGCAGTCCTGAAAATGTATTTCAGCACAGCAGTCCTGACAATGTATTTCAGCACAGCAGTCCTGCCAGTGTATTTTAGCATAGCAGTCCTGACAATGTATTTCAGCTCAGCAGTCCTGACAGTGTATTTTAGCATAGCAGTCCTGAAAATGTATTTCATCACAGCAGTCCTGACAATGTATTTCAGCACAGCAGTCCTGACAATGTATTTCAGCACAGCAGTCCTGACAATGTATTTTAGCACAGCAGTCCTGACAATGTATTTTAGCACAGCAGTCCTGACAATGTATTTTAGCACAGCAGTCCTGACAATGTATTTTAGCAGAGCTTAGAGCACTGACAGAGAAAGAATGGGGACAGTAGGGATGTAAAACATAGCAATCTGGGCTCCTTATCTGCAGTACTACTGCAGTAACTATGTTACACTATTACACAATATAACACTTTTAAGCAGTGCTGCCAGCACCATTCACACCAAAAATAATATAAAGTAAGTTGCCTAAATAGCAGTGCCACACGATGGCAAATAAATACCACCATAGGTGCTTGCACCGTTAATGGGGACTCTCCTTGGCTGGCCCTCCTAATGGAAGTGCTATCTAGTTGTCACTGTTTTTGGGGCCATTTCTTAGCTGGCACCGTTAATGGTAGTAATCTCAAGCTGGCACAGTTTATGGGGAATTGCTTTGTTGACACTGTTAATGGGGGCACTCTTTGGCTGGCACTGCTAATGGGGTATTGTTTGGCTGGTCCTCTTAATAGTAGTACTCTAGCTAGCATTCTTTTTGGGAACATTCCTTGGTTGGCACTGTTAATGGAGGCGCTCCTTATCTTGCACTGTTAATGAGGACTCTCCTTGGCTAGCACTGTAAATTTGGACATGCTTTTGTTCTCTTAATGGTAGTACTCTCTAGCTGGCACTATTTATGGGGCATTCATTGTCCGTCATTGCAAATGGGACATTCTTTGCCTGGCACTGTTAATAGGGTACTCTTTGCCACTCTTAATGGTAGTACATTCTAGTTGGCACTGTTAATGGTGGTGCTCCTTGTTTGACACTATTATTGGGGCACATCTTGGCAGGGACTGCTAATGGGTACATTCTATGGCTGGTACTGTTAATGGGAGCACTCTTTGTCTGGCACAGATAATGAGGGCATTGATTGGCTGACACTCTTAGTGGTAGCACTCTAGCTTATTGGGCCATTTCTTGACTGTTAATGAGGGCACTCCATAGCTGGCACTCTTTGAGTACTCTCTAGCTGGCACTGATTATGGGGGCACTCTCTGGTTGGCACTGTATATGAGAACCCTTTGTTTTTGGGGAGCTATGACAATATTCAGCCCCTATGTGAGCCGTGTGTCTGACCCCCAGTAACCAGCTGAGAGCATGCAGTGCGGACAATCTCCAAGGAAATGCTGCTGCACTGCTAGAAGTTGCTGACTTCAGAGTTAATGCACCTTGAAGAAATGGGTGTGGTCTTGTCTGGAATGGGTGTGGCCTATCAGGTTAGAGGGAGTGTCCTCATTTTCCCTAGCTGTCTGTGCACCTCACCGGGTATTGTCGTCTCCAGATGTTGGCACTTCCTCCGGGCTCTGACGCTTGTTTAGTTCACGTCGTATTTGATGTTTTGAAGACAAAGCTGTGGTTTTACGTGCGGTTGTGCCCAGGTGGAACTTTCAGCTGCGCCGCCTCCGGAGCTGCATTCAGAGTACACACCTTCAAATATTAAATAATAGAGTGTTATTATTCTGCAGGAAGCCACAGACACCGCAGGTCACCTGCTCATTCACCAGACGCCACGTTTGCCCAAATTTGTTTTTGTGCCTTTTTTTCCCCCTCATCTGCAAAGAGTAGTGGACCACAAGTCTCAGCGTGCAAGGATGTATTGATTGATTCCTCTGTTATTCCTCATGGAATTGTATGAATAAATGTTCAATATCTTGTTGGCTTTAGAGGCAGCAGACTGGCATTGAGCACTAGAATTTAGTTTATTATCAGCTCACCCAGCAGTGATCCATTCAAGGTTTGGCGTAGTTTTTTGGAAGACAGCGGCCATGTTTTTCTAATTCTGGACAACCCCTTTAATCTGTAGCCTGCCTTTGCTTGTCTATAAGTGTGTATAGAGTATGTACGGTATATAAGTATGTAATTGATTGCAGGATCATGTAGGCATAATTATATATGTATTTTAGTGCAAGATTATGTGGGTAAACTTATCATTATTATTAACAATTTTTGGGTTGGTGGCATTATATTTGATAACTGGGATGTCGCCCAGTATACCTACGTTATGTATAAAAGCCTGTATATCGCATGATTTTGTTCTAATCAGGCCACATGTTTTTATGTAATCACATGACTCAGCAATCACATGATTACACCAAGACGCGGCCCGATACATGCGCCGTCTGAGGTCCTCTGGACGCGCTCCGTAGCGTGCTACACGCGCTGAAAGATGAGGTCAGCCAAAAAAATTACAATTTTAAACACAATAAAAAAATAATACAAATAAAAGGGGGAAAAAAAGTGCAAAATAAAAATAAACAAGTCATTGTCCCCCAGAGGGCTTTTAAAGACCTCTTGGGGGACATACAGTGCTGCAAAAATATATATAAAAAAAATGAATTTTTTTTTGTAAAAAGATGTAAAATAAATAAAAGACAACTATAAAAAGGAAAATGTGCAAAATAAAATAGTTCACTGTCATATTATGTGGCAAAAATATATTTTAAAAATAAATAATAAAGTGATGATAAAAAAAAAAAAAATACTAAATGAATAAAATACAAATAAAAGGAAAAAAAAGGAAATGTGCAAAATAAAAAAGTCAGTGTTCCCCAAAGGTCTTTTTGTAGCAGAAATATATATATATATATATAAAAAGAAAAAATAGTAAAATACATAAAAGAAAAAAACGCCCACACCAACCAAAACCATTACAATTATCACCCTATTCATGGGAAACTATACATATTGTATAATAAAGCGATCCAACACATATAGGGAACTAATTATAATAATTTGCATATTTAAATAACGAGCTATAGTTTGAATAAAAATGACTTAAAAAAAAAAATAATTGTACAGTTTCCCCCTAATAAAACTAAAAAAATATATTCGAAAGCCCTGTGTTATGTAATAAAAAGCTGCAAAAGTTATTTTGGTCGTCCAAAAAGTATGTGTGTTGAACCACGAGCGCTAAATCACAGAAAAGTGACTGGTCATTAAAGCCTTTTCGGGCCTGGTCATTAAAGGGTTAACCAATAAGTGCTTTCCCGTCTAGTAAGGCCTCATACACACGACCCTACCTTCTCTTTTGGTCCGCAGGACACCAGCCATGTGTGTTCTGCATTTCGCAGAACGGAGTAACGGATGCGGGCAGCACATGGAGCGTTGTCCGCATCTTTTGGTGGCCCGTTGAAGTGAATGGGGCCACATAAATAAAATGCGTCTCAGATGCAGACTCAAACAATGGCCGTGTGTGTGAGCCCTCAGGGAAAGTGCTTACTGGTTATTGCAGGGCACCTACAGTATATCTGGGGGTGCAGGAGGCAGTAAGTGAGCGCCGTCCTCTGCAGTGAAGGAAAGCGCTTATTAGTGAATAGGAGGCAGGAAGGAAACGTCGCCACTTAAAGGAGTTTCCTAGTTAAAATGATTTTTAATGATTTCTTAAGTTCCTGCAGCATGGCCCCTGACACAGAAGATTCCCACTTTCCTGCTCCGTGCTGCTCTCGCCATCTCCATCCTCCGCTCCCGGAGCACCTCTCCCGCCAATGCCTGACTTTAGCGGTGACACGCTGCTTGTGACCACATCACCACTGAAGCCAGGCATTGGCTGCAGCAGTACAAGTGACTAAACAGTGCCGGAACCAGAAGATGGAGACAGCGGCAGGGAGCAGGAGAGTATGAACCTTCTGTTTCAGGCCTAAGCTGCAGGAACATGTTAAAAATCATTTTTTTTCCAGGCAATCTCTAAGCCCCTGTTACACGGCGCCATATTCAGGACAATTACTGGGAACAAGTGTCCATAGGAACATTCCGGATATTTGGCGGTATAATCACTGATCAGCCGATAAGCAAGGAATCGCTCGTTTGTCGGCTGATTTGCATATTTAATCAGGATGAAAGACGTACGATTATCGTCGGCACATCTCACCGTGTAATCAGGGATCGGCTGCCGATAATCGATAGAAGTGAGTGAGGGAGGAATGACTGTAGTAGCGATCATTCCTCCCCTGTCACTTTGCATTGGCCGGTGTAATAGGCTGATGCAAACAAGCGCTAATTAACCTTTTTTTTTTTTTTTGCGGCCCCTTGAAATAGTGCGATGTGACAATGCGGCCCCCAGACCAAAAAAGGTTGTGGACCCCTGGTCTACAGTTACCTATTATAGGAGTGATATAGCGCATGTAGATGAACGAAATCACCTTCCCTGGTAATTTGTAATCCATACGGCCCTCTTTATTATTTATTTATTGGGTATATGTATATCAGCGGTCCCTTTGGACAGAAACAATTACTGCCCAGGGCTATACTTGTTTCAATACTTTGGGATATAGAGTGCTTTATCTGATGTATGGGCCTCATGCACTTTTTCTGTATCTATTTCCATCGTGCCTTTTTTTTCTAAATATTTGATGTGTAATTATGTACTTTGATCAATAAAGATTATCATTATATATATTTTTAGTTCCACTTGATCTTTTTTTGTTTGTATTGGTTGTTGTTTTTGATCTAGGGGCAGTGTTTGATAATATGAGGTGGTTGTAGGTTTTTATTATATCTTGATGTGGTCCCCAGACTATCCCCCAGGGGGATGCAGTCATCCTTCTGTGGCTTCATACGTTCCCCCTGCTCTACACTTTTTGGTTCCAGCTCGACACACAGGAAGTGTCTTGGACTGCCCATTCAGCCAATCGCTGGCCACAGTGATGACCCGCCTCATCCAGTGATTGGCTGAAAAGGCAGTCCATACCAAGAGGTGGAAAGCAGCGGGGACCGCAGCAGCGTCAGACCACACTTCTTCTCATCGCTACCTCTCGAAAAAGGGTCCTTTAGTGACCACGGTCGTTCCTTTTTTCCCTCCATGTGGATTCCAAATTTTAACTCCCCAATTTTAATCGATGCGCTGTAAACGTTTGGTGTTTTTTTTAAATTTCTGCACTGAAATCCATGGCAAAAAATGCAGTTTGAACATAGCCTAACAGTAACAAGTGATACTTTACTGGGCATGCTGGGACTTATGGTTGTATGATAGCCGAGTACAGTTATAGGGTTACATGAAGCAGCGCTCTCTTTCTCTAGTAAACAGCAGTCTCACATTTTCCAGTGACAGAGACAGTCAGAGACAGCAGAGAGTGAGAGAGCCCGATGTACATTTTCCAGTCTCTATAGCGTCTCTCAGAGATGTCACTTCTCAGCTGCCTCTGACAGGCGGGAAGAAAGTCAGCACATTGTGACGTGTGACATACATATATATACGAGGGGAGACTGCTGCTGACAACTGACACCCACAGAGATGTATGTGAAAACTATCTGTCTCTTACTCTTCTCCGCCATGATCCCAGGTAAGAGAAGGATGACCACTGCTGATAGTGTGCGGTATACTGTGTGTTCACTGCTGATAGTGTGCGGTATACTGTGTGTTCACTGCTGATAGTGTGCGGTATACTGTGTGTCCACCGCTGATAGTGTGCGGTATACTGTATGACCATCGCTGATAGTGTGCGGTATACTGTGTGTCCACCGCTGATAGTGTGCGGTATACTGTGTGACCACTGCTGATAGTGTGTGGTATACTGTGTGACCATCGCTGATAGTGTGCGGTATACTGTGTGTCCACCGCTGATAGTGTGCGGTATACTGTGTGTTCACTGCTGATAGTGTGCGGTATACTGTGTGACCATCGCTGATAGTGTGCGGTATACTGTGTGTCCACCGCTGATAGTGTGCGGTATACTGTGTGACCACCGCTGATAGTGTGCGGTATACTGTGTGTCCACTGCTGAGAGTGTGCAGTATACTGTGTGACCACTGCTGATAGTGTACGGTATACTGTGTGACCACTGCTGACAGTGTGCGGTATACTGTGTAACGACTGCTGATAGTGTGCAGTATACTGTGTAACGACTGCTGATAGTGTGCAGTATACGGTGTAACGACTGCTGATAGTGTGCAGTATACTGTGTGACCACTGCTGATAGTGTGTGGTATACTGTGTGACCACCGCTGATAGTGTGCAGTATACTGTGTGACCACTGCTGATAGTGTACGGTATACTGTGTGACCACTGCTGACAGTGTGCGGTATACTGTGTAACGACTGCTGATAGTGTGCAGTATACTGTGTAACGACTGCTGATAGTGTGCAGTATACGGTGTAACGACTGCTGATAGTGTGCAGTATACTGTGTGACCACTGCTGATAGTGTGTGGTATACTGTGTGACCACCGCTGATAGTGTGCAGTATACTGTGTGTCCACTGCTGATAGTGTGCGGTATACTGTGTGACCACTGCTGATAGTGTGCGGTATACTGTGTGACCACCGCTGATAGTGTGCAGTATACTGTGTGACCACTGCTGATAGTGTGTGGTATACTGTGTGACCACCGCTGATAGTGTGCAGTATACTGTGTGACCACTGCTGATAGTGTACGGTATACTGTGTGACCACTGCTGACAGTGTGCGGTATACTGTGTAACGACTGCTGATAGTGTGCAGTATACTGTGTAACGACTGCTGATAGTGTGCAGTATACGGTGTAACGACTGCTGATAGTGTGCAGTATACTGTGTGACCACTGCTGATAGTGTGTGGTATACTGTGTGACCACCGCTGATAGTGTGCAGTATACTGTGTGTCCACTGCTGATAGTGTGCGGTATACTGTGTGACCACTGCTGATAGTGTGCGGTATACTGTGTGACCACTGCTGATAGTGTGCAGTATACTGTGTAACGACTGCTGATAGTGTGCAGTATACTGTGTGACCACTGCTAGTAGTGTGCGGTATACTGTGTGTCCACTGCTGATAGTGTGCGGTATACTGTGTGTCCACTGCTGATAGTGTGCGGTATACTGTGTGACCACTGCTGATAGTGTGCAGTATACGGTGTGTCCACTGCTGATAGTGTGCGGTATACTGTGTGACCACTGCTGATAGTGTATGGTATACTGTGTGACCACTGCTGATAGTGTGCGGTATACTGTGTGACCACTGCTGATAGTGTGCAGTATACTGTGTAACGACTGCTGATAGTGTGCAGTATACTGTGTGACCACTGCTAGTAGTGTGCGGTATACTGTGTGTCCACTGCTGATAGTGTGCGGTATACTGTGTGTCCACTGCTGATAGTGTGCGGTATACTGTGTAACGACTGCTGATAGTGTGCAGTATACTGTGTGACCACTGCTGGTAGTGTGCGGTATACTGTGTGTCCACTGCTGATAGTGTGCGGTATACTGTGTGTCCACTGCTGATAGTGTGCGGTATACTGTGTGTCCACTGCTGACAGTGTGCGGTATACTGTGTGACCACTGCTAATAGTGTACGGTATACTGTGTAACGACTGCTGATAGTGTGCGGTATACTGTGTGACCACTGCTGATAGTGTGCGGTATACTGTGTGACCACTGCTGATAGTGTGCAGTATACTGTGTGACCACCGCTGATAGTGTGCGGTATACTGTGTAACCACTGCTGATAGTGTGCGGTATACTGTGTAACGACTGCTGATAGTGTGCGGTATACTGTGCGACCACCGCTGACAGTGTGCAGTATACTGTGTGTCCACCGCTGATAGTGTGCTGTATACTGTGTGACCACTGCTGATAGTGTGCTGTATACTGTGTGACCACTGCTGATAGTGTGCTGTATACTGTGTGACCACTGCTTATAGTGTGCTGTATACTGTGTGACCACTGCTGATAGTGTGCGGTATACTGTGTGACCACTGCTGATAGTGTGCGGTATACTGTGTGTCCACTGCTGATAGTGTGCGGTATACTGTGTGACCACTGCTGATAGTGTGCGGTATACTCTCTGACCACCGCTGATAGTGTGCGGTATACTGTATTTTTATAGCATGTCCGTGACCCCTGTATTCGTATCCTTTTGGCTCTCTTCATCTCTCGGCAGTTTCCGCGGATCATGTTACTGGTGTCCTGGGGGGCCATGTAGTTCTGCCGTGTACCATGTCTAAGGATTTGTTGGAAGCAGGACGTCGGTCTTCATACCCCGCCAGCTTTGTGTTGTGGCAGCGAAGAGATAGGTAAGGACATGACGTGCGCCTGGCCGCCACATGGGGGGTTTTATCTACAACATTCTTGGTTTGGGTCATTCGGCCTCTCAGTAGCTTCACTATTATTTCTGTGATTATATCCGCCATATTGCTGTCTATTCTGCTATCCTCATGCCCCGTCAGATCTCCCATCTACGCTTCTAGCTGTGTAGTCGTCCATCTTCTCTAATGTTCTCTTTCAGTTTTCCTCTCTTTCTAATCTTCTAGTCTTCTCTCTAGCTGTTGGGTGAATGCTCATTTTTTCAGCCCCCCATACACATGCACCCTCGGCCAAGTGTGCATGTGTTCTGAATGGAGAGAGGGGTGTAAGTATTGGGCACGACTGATCCCTCTTACCCCAACATCTGCTTCTGAGGGACGGCTGGGACTCCACCATACTCTAGAAGGTCGTCCAGCCCCACCAGAATCAGCAGGTTCTGCCTACGTTCATCTTATGTATATGGCTGCTGATTCCAGGTCTGAATCCTGGAAGAACATAAGATTGGCTGTTGAATAACAACATGCCCGATCCTTGTTCTCCTCCATCATCTGGAAATGATTAGGGAAGAGTCTGGAAACCGCCATTAGAGTCTCGGTAGATCCTGACAACGTGGTCAGCATTTATCTAATCTCTATGGACAGATTCAGTCTTCTATAGTGTCGAGTGACTCCACCATACACTTGGCCGAGCCCCGTGCATGTTAATTTGCCTCTTATCTTCCACCCCAACTCTACTTTTAGTCCATCGCCACGATCTTTCCTTTCATCCCAACTCTTTGAGCGGTCATGTATATAAGGTGAACGTCGGCTGAAGACACCGATTCCGTCGGGACCAGACAATCCTCTAATGTGTATGGACTGTACGGGCACTTGGCTTTCAGCATGTCCAATCCTTTTGTTCTCAGGGGCGATAAGCCACTGCCAGAGGTATCTGGCATTGCACACCATTTCACTCCGAGAACACATGCATGCTCGGCTGAGCTGGGTGTGCATGTGTATGGTTTACCACGTATGACCAGCCTGACTTCTTGCACCACGTCAACAGTCTTTCTTTCTTTCAGGATTCCACAGACGGTGCACAAGCTGCTCCCGAGTGGGGTCACTTACACCTCTCGCCGAGCCAGGGATCGTGTCTTGGTCCGACCCTCTTTGACCGATCAAGGAATTTTTTCATTGCACCTAAACGGTTTGATGGAGCAAGACGCCGGAATGTACCGTGCGGTGGCCAGATACGGCGGCAGCAAGCAGAAATGTCTGGTAACCCTGAGAACCATAAAATGTATGTACTTCTTCATTTTTGAGGGATACTTTAGGGTTAATTCTGTATTTTTGACTGCAGTATAAAATACCGCCACATAGTTCCTGCTTTTACATTTCATCTCGAGGAATTTTATAAAACATTAAAAGTCGCCGTTTTTTATTTTTCTCATTTCCACTCGAAGCACCTGATAAGGAAAGTTCATCACTAATGAAATGCTCGGAAGGTAAAGTGCCGCCACGTCCCATCCATCTGATAAGCCCGCCTCATCTATTTGGTGACATTTCTTTAAAGTGGCAGTGAGCAGTAGAGAGGCTTCACACTGCCTAGTAAACATTGGAAAAGACAATTAAAGGGTACACTAGGGGGCGCTACTGTCCCTGATGGCCTGGACACCCACAACTTGGAACCCCAATCTCACACATGCCTTAGGACCTGTGTAAATAATTAGATGCAAAATATGTATATAATTAATAGATCCAAATATCTCCATTAACTACATGGAAACTGTCAGCACACTGCAGTTGACGGATCCAAAGTACAAAACTTCAACAAACAACCCAAATATCAGGGGCTGGAGCTGTAATATAACCAGGCGAAGTGAGTTTCTTTTAGATGCTCATAGTTTGACTATAAAACCATAAAAAAAGATCTGCTAATAGCTGGTACAGAATAGGATCCTGCCTCATCCCCTACTTTATTGATGTTACTTTCTGTGGCGGTATTATTTGAGCGCCATATAGTATATGATAAGGTGGGGTTTTCAAAAGACAGTACTTACAGTGCTCTTATCAACTTAGGTCAGGTCCTGTATAAATATTCAGATATAAAGTTTGTATATGACGCATGGATCAAAATATCTCCTTTTTCTACCTGGAAACTGTCAGCACCCTGCAGCTGACGGATCCAAAGTACAAAACACCAACAAACAACCCAAATATCAGGGTCTGGAGCTGTATTATAACCCCCTGAAGTGAGTTTTTTGGATGCTCATAGGTTGAACTGTGAAGACTATAAAACAATAACAAAAGACCTGCCAATAGCAGGTACAAGATAGGATCCTGCTACATCCCCTTCTTTATTGATATTACTGTCTGGCGGCATTATTTGGGCAGTGTATAGTATATAATAACAGTGGGGTTGTCGAAGGAAGGTGCTGCACAGGGCGCCAACCAACTTAGGTCCGGCCATGTATAAATAATTTCAGAAAAAGTATGTAAATGATGCATGGATCAAAATATCTCCTTTTACTACCTGGAAACTGTCAGCACCCTGCAGCTGACGGATCCAAAGTACAAAACACTAACAAAACTAAAATATCAAGGACTGGAGCTGTAATATAACTGTATGAAGTCATTTTTTATGCTCACGGGTTGAGCTTTGCAGAGTATAAACCCCAAAAAGATCTGCCAACAGTATGTATCCTGCTTGTTAATGGTTTTCATGTGAAAATGGTAAAAAGTAATGTAGTTCTGCTGGATTTTCTCATTTAATGACTATATTGGCCATATTTTTGGGCTTTTTGGAGTAGAAGAAGAGGCGGATTATGGGGGTTACAGCCAGGTTCACAGTTGCAGAATGCTTCCACAGCTCAGAGGACTTTACTACTGATATTTATTACTGAATACACATTTCAGAATTGTACGACTGAGATTGAAGGTGGGTGCTGGATTTTTTTGCAAACTTCTGTTGTAATATATCACTGTCTAAGAACAGCTACATAATTCCAATCTACAATTTGGGTTTGCAATAGTCTGTAGGCTGCAGAGCATCACTGTGGGATGTGTCAGTACGTTATTGAGACGGGCAAACTGAAAAACTGAAAATAGTGCGGGGAATACGGGCAGCAGTGGAAACTGTGAGGCATCCTCCCTGCCACAATGTATCTCACCATGTCTTCCTTGCATGGGATAGATTGCAACAATGTAAGCACCAAGTAGATTCAACCGTCTACTCGGCAGATGTGCACTGCCCCCCACATCCTGTTATTATCTTGTATGTATTAGGGGCTCCGCTGACGCACACGGAGGGGATTCAGGAAACCGGTGACACATCAGAAGACAAGTGTGAGGGTCCCTGGTAGATCTGATATCACATTTTCCCTTAGGTCATAATATTAAATATAAACCGTTAGTAATAAGACTGAAGGTGGAAGAAAAGAAACGAGGGACACAATGAAAGAAAGGGCGAGGAAGAAAAAGACACAGAAAACTAAATCGGTGACACAGAGTGGGAGCTAAGTGTTGAGAGAGTTGCCGTTTCGGAAAAAAATGTCTTGTAGGTAGGTGGTATTCTCAGTAGGTCAGGTCAACTTAAAAAATACAAATTGGTACATGGTTCTAAGTGTAGACCTTGGGCACGTCATCTCCATGTGGTAGATATGTGTTCAAAATTGGAAAGGGTTCTTTACAGTAAGAGCAGTAAAGATGTGGATTGTACTGTAGCCTTGGGTGCTGGGGGCACCAACCGATCACCCAAGGGCAAAACTGGCCATAGTCGATGGAGAGGGGCTTGAGGGTTGGTTGTTTTTCCTCTCTCTGGATTGAAGAACTAGATTTCTGTTTATCAATGTCATATAGTACTTACTTTTTTACCATTAAAGGGAATGTGTCATCAGATAATGGCTTATTATTTAAATGTTTTTTTTAGTTTTTTTTTAGAGTAACATTTTGAAGACTTAAAGACTATGTACACCCTTGGGGGCAATTTTCTATTTATTATTGCAGTGTGCATTGTATTATTACAATGTTCTTTATTAAAAATATGGAGCCCTTTTTTCTGTACAGAGCTGAGACGCTGTAGTAGCATCCTGTGTATTGTCATCTGAGGAGCTGACGGCTCCTTATCTCTGCTCTCTGACATTATAAACACTCATTATAGCTCAGTTCTTATCTTACTGATAAGAATGTGGCTTAAATAAGTGTTTATGACCTCTCAGTAGTTTAGATAAAAGGTTAACCCTTTGTAACAGAACAGCTCAATAGTTAATAAAGGCCAAGTGAAAATATTATTTTCAGCCAAAAATGAGTGAAATTCAGTCATAAATAAAATTGCATTGAAGCTGCCATAAAGCGCACATTGCTGCACTGTCTATACAGATGACAGGAAGGACATGTGTGTCACCAATATGGCTGTACAAAGAAAATAAATAAAAAATAACAAAAAAATCTCTAGTTCCAGTTCATGAAACTGAAATTAAATACATGAGACGTTCCACTTAAAGGAAGTAATGTATTTCATGGCTGAGCGTGGTGGATCTCATGGACATCTGGTCTAAATCAGAAATGGTTGCACAGACCTTGTGAGAAATGAGCGGCACCAATATAAGTTTTATATAAAAACAGATGATGCCGATATTTTTGAATTGGATTCACATTTCGTCTTCTCACTGGTCTCACGTTGTCTTGCAGTGATACAGTTTCCCCTTGGTCCTCTTCCTGAGAACAGCTCCTTCAACCTGACGTGCAGAATTGTTGACCCGGATCCTTTTTCCACCTCTGTTCGGTGGTTATATAATGGAATCCTTGTACAGCCGTCCAGCAGAATATCAGTGAGTGGGAGTAGACTGTATATTCACAGGCTTACTCTAGAAGACCATGGCAAGTGGAGCTGTGAGGTGGACGGTGCAAGGTCCAGTGTGACCCTTTTGGTGGTTGGTGAGTCATTATCGCAGTATCTCACATGGATGGCATGTATTATAAATATGGGCACCACTTCAAGTCCAAGTACAGATTCTTGTGGCCTACACTGACCCAGTACAGATCCATGTGGTCCCCACTGCTCCTGGTACATATCCTTGTGGTCTACACTGTTTCCAGTTCAGATTCTTGTGGTTTCCACTGATTCCAGTAAAGACCATTGTGGTCTCCACTGATCCCAGTACAGATCCTTGTGGTTTCCATTGATCACAGTACAGATCCTTATGGTCTCCACTGCTCCTCATACAGATCTTTGTGGTCTACATTGCTCCCAGTACAGATCCATGTGATCCACATTATTTCAGTACAGATGATTGTGGTCTCCACTGATCCCAGTACAGATCCTTGTGATCTCCACTGTTTCCAGTACAGATCCTTGTGGTCTCCATTGCTCCCAGTAGAGATTATTGTGGTCTCCACTGCTACCAGTACAGATCCTTGTTGTCGCCATTGATTCCAGTAGACATCCTTGTTGCTTCCACTGACCCACTACAGATCCTTTTGGTCTCCACTGTCCCTTCTACAGATCCTTGTGGTCTCCACTGGTCCCAGTACAGATCCCTGTGGTCTCCACTGTCCTCATTACAGATTCTTGTGGTCTACACTGTTTCCAGTACAGATCCTTGTGGTCTCCACTGCTCATGATATAGATCATTGTAGTCCCCACTAATCCCAATACAGATTTATGTGGTCTAATAATTAATTGTTTCCAGTACAGATCCTTAATGTCTCCACTGATCCCAGTACAAATGATTGTGGTCTCCACTGCTACCAGTACAGATCCTTGTTGTCTCCATTGATTCCAGTACACATCCTTGTTGCTTCCACTGACCCACTACAAATCATTTTGGTCTCCACTGTCCCTTCTACAGATCCTTGTTGTCTCCAGAGGTCCCAGTACAGATCCCTGTGGTCTCCACTGTCCTCATTACATATTATTGTGGTCTAGACTGTTTCCAGTACAGATCCTTGTGGTCTTCACTGCTCCCAGTACAGATCCTTGTGGTCTTCACTGCTCCCAGTACAGATCCTTGTGTTTTCCACTGCTCCTGATACAGATAATTGTGGTCCCCAATGTTCCCAGTACAGATCCATGTGGTCTACATTGTTTCCGGTACAGATCCTTGAGGTCTCTACTGATCCCAGTACAGATCCTTGTTGCCGCCACTGATCCCAGTACAGGTCCTTGTGGTCTCCACTGTTCCAAGTACATATCCCTGTGGTCTCCATAGCTTGTTGTGTGCTACTGTATCAAATGCTTTAGCAAAATTTATATATATATTGCATATCACTTATTATTGTTCATTAATGATGTCAGGAGAATATCAGAACTGCAATTATGAACTGTCTGTAAAATTTAGAGAGAAATAGCATCCATGGAGGGACGAGATCCCAAGACAAGATGCGCCTTTGATTTTTATCCATTGTCCGCTAGTCATCGGATTCATCTTCTTCTACCAGGTGTCTCTGGTCTGGACCCTCTCTCTGTCTACACCGCCATCGGCTCTTCTGTTGAGCTCCCCTGTAACATCACCCATTTGCCTGTGGAAAGACGATTACGTTTCCACTGGAGCAAAGATAAGAAAAGCATAAATGACAACAATCAAGTGGTTGTCCTTAATCACGTGAGACCAGAAGATGCTGGAACTTATCAATGTGACACCACCTACAAAGGCCAAAGACTGACCCGACTGATGGAACTGAGGGTGATACAAGGTTAGTGGAGGATGCAATTCATAGGATGATTTTACCTTCTCATTACAAGATGATTTCATGAATACACCTATACTATGTTTCCACTTATACCTCCTTGTATAAATAAGACCTGTCCATTTGGTTCTTAGTGTCACCCTCTGGCCCTGTGTTCACCAAAGAAGGTTCCCAACTATGGCTGCAGTGTAACATCAGTATTTCAACGGGGAAAGAGAGGTTTCAATGGACAGGCCCATCTCTTCCAGATGGACAAAGGAAAGTCATTCAAGGAACAGTAGTGGACCTGCCGAACGTGCATACAGAGGACTCCGGAGCCTGGACCTGCTCAGTGTATGGAATGAATGGAATTCTAGGAGAGCTGGAACATTGGGTCTATGTTCATGGTAAACCGCAGGAAATTTTACTTAAAAGATACTATCACAATGCTCACTGTACTGTACATCCTATCTGGGAAGGCTGTATTAGATGACAAGATCTAGAAGGCGATTGTCGGGAGGGTTCCTTCCCGGTAATCACCTCCTCGGTAGCGGAGGAGACCACTGCTAATACATGCAGTGATCTCCTCCACAGCATGGGGTGGAGCGATCCTTATGACATTGCTCATCCCCATGCTGTCTAGTTTGCCTGTTGCAGATCGTTGTTAAACAGCACTATCTCCCGCCGGCAATGGAGCAGGTTTAAAAATCTGATCGGGTAATCGGTGGAAGTATTACACTGCCAGATCATCACTAACGAGCTTTCCTGTGAACATTCATGAACGATGAACTGGCCAACAATCGACCAGTCTAATACAGGCTTAACTATGGTTTTTCACCAAAATTTCCTTGACCATCTCTTGCTCTACCAGTATGTCTATGTTATCTTCATTTGCTCTTTTCCTCTGTATCCCCACCACCCGCCATTCCTTTTATTTCTCTGCCCATCTTTGCATTTTCTGTACCTACTCCTGCCACTATCTTTCATCCACTGCCTGCTATACCATACTTTTCCCCCCAGTAATCATGATTGTACATTCTCTTCATGTCTCTTGACCCACCACCGTGTCCCATTCCATCATTGCGTTCCATCTACCTGCTCTTCCTTACTTTTGTATCTCCTCTACTCTCACCATTTTCTTCTTATTGTATCTCCTCTACTTTTTGAGCTCACCAATGTATTATTATCTCCTTTACTTCTTCTCTCCTCTTTGTAAATGTTCTTTACCATCTTATTTCACCAACTTCTTATTATAGATTGTAAGCTCTTGTGGGCAGGGTCCTCTCCCCCTCTGTAGCAGTCTGTTAATAGTTTCTTGTTTATTTTATTTTTATAGTATGTATTTGTAACCTCACTTGATGTACAGCACCATGGAATTAATGTCGCTTTCAGATGAATAATAATAATTGTATCTCCTCTACCTTTTTCTCTCACCATCTGTTTCTGATTGTATCTCTTCTACCTTCTTCTCCTACCAGATTCTTTATTGTATCTCCACTAGCTTCCTATTTCACCAACTTATTTCATTATGTTGTATTTTATTTCCTCTACCTTCTTATTTCACCACTTTCTACTGTATCTTCTCATTCTTTTCTTACAGTGCCATCCTATTATTATTGCATCTTTTTATTCTTCTCTTACCAACTTATTGTTGTATCTCCTCTATCATCTTCTCCTACCAATTTCTTCTGCTTATTGTATCTGTTCTACCTATTTCTCACAACTTCTTATTATTGTATGTTATCTACCATCTTATCACATCAACATCTTACATTTTGTATCTACTCTACCTTCTCTCACCACCAACCACTTGTTAATGCTCTCCCTCGACGTTCTTCTCTCACCTTATATTATTGTATCTTCTCTACCCTTCCTCTCTCTGCAACTTATTATTATGTCTCCTCTACTTTTATTTCTAACCAGCTTTTCTTATTATGTAGCTTCTTAATTTCATCTCTAACCGTCTTATTGTCTTTCCTCTACTTTCTTCTCTCACCTTCTTCTCCCCTGCAGTACCTTCTACTCTTACCTTCTTTTTATATCTTCTCTCTCGTCTCTCCACAGATTCTTTTTGTATTGCCTCTGCCTTCCTCTCAAAAACCTATTATTAAATGTCCTCTACCGTCTTATCTTACCAACTTCTTATTGTATCTTCTCCACCTCTTCTCACCGTCTTTTTTATTGTATCTCCTCTGTTCTCTTCGCTCACCACTATTTTGTCTTCTACTGCCCAGTCATGTTATTACCATTTTGCCATTACTGGCGAATCCCTCTGTTATCTGATACTTCTTCTTCTCCACCGCTCTTCATATTGTCATCTCCACCATCTTGATTTCTCCCTCTACTCCCTTCTCGAGCCTCCATTTTGCTCCTGATAATTACTTCATTATATCATTGCATTTTGCTAACAATTTGTTCTGACTCTGGCGAAATATTCTCTTTCCCAGCTGCCCAGACCGCAGGTGTTGGTTCATTCACCTCTTGGCATGTCCTCCTCCTCCTCATGATCCTACTGGTTTTCTGCCTGGCAGTCATCGCTTTTATTTCTTTCCGTAACCACAAGGTGAGCAGTGAAAAAATAGAAAAATCAAGAGATTAAGTCAATTTAATTTAATTCAAAGCCACCACCACTTCACCGGAGCAGAGAGCGGCTACAGATACCATCTCTCCTCCTGGAGGACTCAGCAATGGCAGTGCTTTACAGTGGAGCGGTCATCTGGAAACGGCACGCACATATAGATATTAATAATGAATGAATCCCCCATAGAGAACTGCTGGTACCATGGGCGATACCACATCTCTGCACTGCCCCTTATGCGTTTCTCCTGGGTAATAATAATTTACCAATTTATCTATAGCGCTCGTAGTGCCCCTAATGTTTTACCTTCTTCTGCAGCTCCCATATAACAGTGCTGGCCATGTGCTAGTGCCTAAAGAGGAGCACCAGCTCTAGCAGTGTCAATACAATAGTGCCAACCATAGTATAGCCCATTAACAGTTTCATCCCTGGCAGTGCCCACACAACTGGACATACATCATATCGGTGCCAATACAATAGTGCCAACAATAGTACAGCCCATTAATAGTTTCATCTCTGGCAGTGCCCACATAATAGAACATATAGCATATTGGTGCCAGTACAATAGTGCAAACAACAGCACAGACCATTAACAGCTTAATCTCTGGCAGTGCCCGCACAATTTTTCATACAGCATATCGGTGCCAGTACAATAGTGCCATAGAACAGACCAGTATTTTTTTTTAGCTCTAGCAGTGCCCATACAGTTGTGCAGGCAGCATTGCCAGTACAATAGTGCCAGCTACAGTATGGATCATTATCTGTTTTAGCTCTAGCAGTGCCTATATAGTCGTGTGGACAGTATATCAGTGCCGATACAATAGTGCCAACCACAGTACCACCAGTAAGTACTGAATATACAATTGTACATACAGCAAATCGGTGCCAATACAATAGTGCCAACCACAGTACGATCTAACAGTTTCAGCTCTAGCAGTGCCCATACAGTTATGCAGGCAGCATCTCAGTGCCAAGACAATAGTGCCAGCTACAGTATGACCCATTATCTGTTTAGCTCTAGAAGTGCCCATACAGTTGTACAGGCAGTATATCAGTACCATTACATTAGTGCCAATAATAGTATGGCCCATTGCCAGTTTCAGCTGTAATAGTGCCAGTACTAATGCCAATGCCACTCCAATAGTGGCAGTCATGGTACAGCCCATTATCTGTCCCGCTATTGTAGTGCCCATTAACACTGTCAGTGCCTATAGATAGTGCCACCTGCATATGGATAGTTGAGACGATCTTTTATTGCCTCTGTCCACACCTAGCACCGGGTACACATGCCCCACCAGCCCGCTCCGAACAACTACGCCCAGGGGTGCAGCTAGCCCTTCTGCTGCCTGAGGAGAAAACGGAAAACGACGCCCCCCCTCCCCAATGCCAATTTCTTAACCTAACCCCTTTCCTTCAGCTCATGGCCCTTTGGGTGCCCCTTTCTTGCCCCTACCTAGTGCTGCCTGAGGCGATCGCCTCACCTTGCCTCATTGGTGGTGCACCCCTGACTATGCCTTTATGTCTTTGGTCGGCATTATACTTATCTCTCTCCTAACCTATTGTCCTTGTGTATTTCAGAGGCGACTGTCTCACCTGACAGCTCTGACGTCTATAGGAGCGCCTTCCACCTCTCAGCCAAAGAAGCCGTCCGTCTCGGAATAATGCTGACCTTGATCCATGATCCGGACTCTTATCACTTCTCGCCTCCATTCAGCTTGCTTACATTTGTGTAGGGTTCCCCCCTCTACATCCAGTGGGAGACGTGGGCTGATATTGTATTCCTGTGATATTTTGCACATAAAATATTTAGCATTTATTGTTGTAATTTATTTTTATTATTTGGCTCCTATGTGCCTACGATGTCGTTTGAAATAAAAATTCCACTAAAATTAAATAAAGTATATCCATCACAAGGCGACGGTTTTACCATCGGTTTCTTAGAAATTTAAAGGTGACGACCAATATGGCTGCACTTTACATGGTTAATACGGTTGAAAAAAGAAATAAGTCCATCAAGTTCAACCAAGGAAACGGTTTCTACTTTTGCAATATGGCTGTCACAGGCTCACAGAAAAATTTTGATTTCTACATAATTAATGTAAAAAATAAAAATCAGACATCATACGGTACATGACAACTTCTTTCTGACAAAGCTAGAACCAGCCCTGTACCTCGCTCTGCTAGATTTATATCTAACTGACAGCTCAAGGGGCGTGTCTTTTCTGCTTCAATTCAGGGGGCGTGTCCATGCTCTCCCTATCACAGCTCAGGGGGCGTGCTCATGCTCTCCCTATCACAGCTCAGGAGGCAGTTGAAAAATGAAACTGAGCATGTGCGGCCATCTCAGTGAGCAGGACAAAGTAATACGATAAAGAACAAACAGCAGGTGGCGCTATACAGATACCTTATATTGAATAGCTCACTGGCTGTACTAAATTTTTAATTACATGCATTTACAAAAGTATTCAGATCAGGGAGCTGGTTTGGAAACTGTAGAATATTTTTCATGGGACAACCCCTTTAAGTAAATTAAACCCAATGACTAAACATTGGCGTTTGCCCTAACTTCAAATTTCAATAATAGATAGGCAAATGTCATTTTATGGGTGGATACCCCCTTTAAGAATATTCTGATAAAGAGCAGAATTCATGGTTCCTTCAATACAGGTAAGTTTTCCAGGACCAACTCCCATCATCACTTTACCACCGCTCAGTGGCGTACCAAGGGGGGGGCGGGCCGCCCCGGGTGCCACTCACAAGGGGGGGTGCCTGACGGAGTCACCCGTCCCCGGCTCCATCCACTGCTGCGACGCGAAGGATTATTGCGGCGGCGGGCGGCGCGCAACATGACGTGACGACGTCACGACGCTGACGCCGCGCCGCCGCCTTCACGGATCAGAAGAAGGATCTCCATTATACCAGCGGTCGGACGGCCAGACGGCGGGCATCATCAAAATAAATGTGAGAGAGACGACGAGTAAAGTAAATAATTGTGTAATAAAAGGGGAGAAGAGAGGGTGTAATTAAGGGGGGGGGGGTGCAGGATTTGTTCATTTTATTGATGGGGATTTGGATTTTTTTTCTTTTTGGTGCAGATGGAAAGTGATTTTTTTTAAGGGGGTGCAGGTTTTTATTTTATTAACCACCTCCGGACCGCCTAACGCAGATGTGCGGTCCGGAGGTGGCAGCCCTGCGCAGAGTCACGCATATACGCGTCATCTCGCAAGACGCGAGATTTCCTGTGAACGCGCGCACACAGGCGCGCGCGCTCACAGGAACGGAAGGTAAGCGTTAGCGAGTGGATCTCCAGCCTGCCAGCGGCGATCGCTCGCTGGCAGGCTGGAGATGTGATTTTTTTAACCCCTAACAGGTATATTAGACGCTGTTTTGATAACAGCGTCTAATATACCTGCTACCTGGTCCTCTGGTGGTCCCTTTTGTTTGGATTGACCACCAGAGGACTCAGGCAGCTCAGTAAAGTAGCACCAAACACCACTACACTACACCCCCCCCCTGTCACTTATTAACCCCTTTTGAACCACTGATCGCCCCTGATCACCCCATATAGACTCCCTGATCACCCCCCTGTCATTGATCACCCCCCTGTCATTGATCACCCCCCTGTAAGGCTCCATTCAGACGTCCGTATGATTTTTACGGATCCACTGATACATGGATCGGATCCGCAAAACACATGCGGATGTCTGAATGGAGCCTTACAGGGGGGTGATCAATGACAGAGGGGTGATCACCCATATAGACTCCCTGATCACCTCCATCATTGATCACCCCCCTGTAAGGCTCCATTCAGACGTCCGCATGTGTTTTGCGGATCCGAAAATTTGTAATAAATATTATTGAAAACATTGAAAAAAGTTTGTGCATGTTTTCTTAACTTTCTTGGGGGGGGGGGGGGGGGGGGGTGCCAAACAAAGGGTTCGCCCCGGGTGCCAAATGCTCTAGGTACGCCCCTGCCACCGCTTGGAGTGTCATTGATAGTAGTCATTCAAGAGACAATCCATTTATAGGGTTTATCCTCTGGATAGGTCATCAGTATCTGATAGGTGGGGGTCCGACACCCAGGGCCCCCACCAAGCAGCTGTTTGAGAAGGTACTGGTGATCGCAGTAGCGCCACAGCCTTCTCTAACATTTCCTAGGCCATGTGTCGACACGTTCATTGGTCACGGGGCCTAGGCGCAGCTCAGCTCCATAAAAGTGAATGAGGCTGAGCTGCAATACCAAGCATGACCGTACAACATATGGCGCTCTGCTTGGTAAGCTTAGAGAAGGCCGCAGCGCTATTGTGAGCATGGCTGCCTTCTCAAACAGCTCATAAACAGGGGTACCGAGTGTCAGACCCCCACCGAGCAGTATATAAGTCTTGGAAAAACCCTTTTAAGTATTAATGAATCATTTAATGGTGGGGGGGGGACCCTCTGCTAGAGACCTTCATCTCTTGACCAGAGCAGAGAGAAGCTCTGGAGGCACAAATGATGTATTGATTGACAGATGGACACTGTGTACTACCTCATTCCTCCAGTGGTGTCGCTGCAGGGAAATGAAACCCTTACTGCCCAGTTTCCCCCAAGCTGATTGCAGAGGACCTCAGGAAGGGGGCACTTTGTTATCAGCTTTTTGTAAAGGCACTTTTCTAACATAGAAGGATTATCCAGGCGCATTAATACTATGTGGTGGGTAGTAAGTGGGCACCATAACTGTGCTGCAAAAACATGGCTCTATCATTGTGTCTGGGGTGTATTACAGTGTGGAGGTATTATTACTGTGTGGGGAATTAAGGAATCACTGTTACAGTCTGGAGCACTATCTTTTTGGCAGTATTATTTTTAGGGGTACGATCAGTGTGGCACTATGTTACTTTGGTAGGATGCTGTTAAAGGGGGCATTAGGAAGGAAAGTTTATGTAAAGGGTGCTGGAAATGTAAAGCACCAAATACATCAGGGCAGCAAACTTTGCAGAAAGGATTGGTGGTCAGGAGAAGTTGTCATGGGGGTCTGGTCACCTGCGAGTCATTGGACTTAATGGTACTATATTCATCGCACTGCATTCACAGCATTATTACAAACTATCCTTGTAGCCCATAGCTGCCAATCACAGCACGGCTTTAATTTTTCAAGTGCATAAGAACAACTCTTTGGGGGCACTAGGTGGGAATTATTACCATGTGGTAGGCTGTAAGTGGGCACCATTATTGCTAAACCAAGGAGGCTCTATTGCTGTGTGTGGGGGATATCACTGTTTAGGGGGAAGTAATGCAGCGTGAAAATCGGGGAACTTGATGTCTGTGGCATAAATAATTGGGCACTATTACTGTGTGGGGCACCAAGGAGTCACTATTGTGGTCTGGAGCACTATGTATTTGCCACTATTTTGCAGAGGTTGGAGAGTATTAAAGGGGGCATCACATAGGGAAGTTTATGCAGAGGGTGGTAGAAAAGCGATGTCCCAAAAACATCTGGGCAGCAAACTCCGGAGAGATGCATAGTGGACAGGAGAAGTCGTCATGGCGGTCTGGTCACCTCTGAGTCACTGCATTTCAAGGCGCTTTATTAATAGTATTGTATTCACAGAATGATTACAAACCATCTTTGTGGCCCATAGCAGCCAATCTCAGAACAGCTTTCATTTTTCGTATTAGTCCATATTTGTCACGGACGTTCCTGGGACAGGTGGCAGAAGATCAGTAGACTGGCAACACGTGGTTTGATCTGACAGGTTTTCCTTGTGGATCAATAGGCGTTGGTATTGTTTCTGGTAATGGCCACACCCCATGCCTCAGGTGTTGCTAATGTAGTTTTTTAACTTTCCTTATTTATTGTTGCTTCTCCCACAATGCTGTGCAGTTTATGGCTTCAGTTTCAGTTGTGGATAGCTGGTGTGTGGATCTCGGCGGAGTTCCTGGTGCTTCCATAGCCCCTTTGAAGTTCAGTTTTTCCTTTCCATTTTTGTATGTTGTTTGGGATTCTGTGTGTTGCATTTCCCTATTGTTTGTATTAGGCCTGTAGGAGACTCCTGTTTGTCCTTCCTTTTGGAGGAACAGGTAGTCTCGTCCCTGCCATTAGTACCAGGGTCCTATAGGGCTAGATAGGACTCTAGGTATTCCTGCGTATGAACTCACCTACCTCTGGGGTCTGTTCATACTGGTAGTCAGTCAGGATTTTGGTTAGGGTCTTACTAGGAGGTGTCCATCATCCTTCCCTAGTTCTCAGGCCTGATTCCCTGTTCCCCCTTCCCTCCTATGCTCGGTGTGGTGTTTCCCTCCCACACCGAAGAGTGACAATATTAGTTGTCACCCAGCTTTCCCATTAAAAGAAAATCACAGAGTTACTGCAGTTTTTCTTATTTTAGGGTGGTACGTCGCTGCCGATAATTCTCTCTGCTTACAGGAATTAATGGGCTCAGATTACCCTCTAGTGTCTGAGGGAGTCAAACGCCGTATTTCTGAGGGCTCAGCTCTTCTCGCTATGACATCTCTGCCGGTTCTTTCCACCCCCGGTCAATCCATATATGACTTTGGTGCAGAACTTAATGTGCGGAAAATATAGCATCTGTATGTAGCAGTGCTGACCTGGCGCATAAGTCAGAACCTTATTTTTTAGCAAATCTCATTCTAGTCATACAGAGATTTAGAGCCAGCAATCGAAACGTTTTTATTGCATTGTCAGTCTTTATTTTATTATTATACAGTTTTTTTGGTTCCTCCCACGTTTTTTAAAACAGCAGCTGATGATGATGACGATGCATGACAATGGCGCTTTGCAGAACATACAGCCATAAATGCGGCCTGGAGATCAGAATCGGATCCAAAGCTTCTTTGGGTCGTATCGTCCTGTAATGATTGGGAATGAGTGGTTCGTTCCCAGTGATTGCCCTGCGTATCGGCCCGTGTAAGTTGGTACTTATTTGCGCACTGTATGGCGACATTATTTCCATGTACAATATGGCAGCATAGTCCATGTACAGCTTATAGTGGTGTTATTGGCCGCGCAGTATTGAAGGTGCCGTGTGGTACTCGACTGGGCAATGGTTGCACTGCAACCGCGATACCACCGAGCTGTGCGCTCGCAGCCCTAGTGTTTGCTCTAGCGGCTCAGTTAGCCTGTGTTCTACTGTCTCAGTGTCCAAGTGCCTCCATTAATAGTAGCAGAGTGCCTAATTACAGGGCCAGACTGTCTAATTAATCGTGCCAGAGTGCCTCATTAAACAGGACTTTTCACCACAAAATGCACCATGTCATAGAGCAGGAGAAGCCGAGCTGATTGATTTATAGTTTTGTAGGATATAATTCAGTAAAACCTGCAATTTATACATTTATATCTCTGCTTTTTTCACTTCCTGTGAACAGGTATCGGTACAGGAGGGAGGAGTCATCAGTGATTGACAGATCTGTGTGTATAAGTGCACATACAGAGATAGCTGTCAGTCACTGATAACACCTCCTCCCTGTACCAATAGCTGTTCACAGGAGGTGGAAAAAGCATTTTTCACCCCAAAAGACACACTTTTTTTTCACTGCGTCTTATGGGGCAAATACTAATGAGTGCTTGTGGAAGCGCTCATTAGTACCGGAGGACCGCGAAGAGGTGAAGGCTCTGTACTCACTGCTTCCTGGTCCTCTGCTGTCGGCTGTGCTGTGGCTGCGCACAGCGTGAGGGCGCCTTGTGATCTCGCGCTGTATGCGTCAGGTCACAGCACAGCCGATGGCAGGAAGAAGAAGACAGAATGCTGGAGGCGAGGAGTGGCGGCGTCCGGAGCAGGATAGATACGTTTTTTTTAAATTTTATTTGCTGTGAGCTGATCTGAAGCAGGGGCCTGATCTGTGGCATTGGGGGGCTGATCTGAGGTCTGACTGAGGGTCAATCACATTGGGGTCTGATTTGAGGTCTTATTGGGGTCTTATTAACATTGGGAGCTGATTGCTGGCCTGATCTGAGTTCTAATAAAAAATATTTTTTACTTATTGTCCTTCTCTAAAACCTAGGTGCGTCTTATAGGGCGACAAATATGGTAAATGTATTAATTACAGGTTTCACTAAATCTTTTCCCGCCAAAATATATATTAATCTGCTTGGCTTCTCCTGCTCTATAACACGGTGCTTTCAGACTGCATTGCCTTGTGTGGTGACAGGTCCTTTTTAACAGGGCCAATAATAGTGGATCCAATAATAGTGCCAGAGTTCCCATTAACAATGCCTGAGTGCCTTATTAACAGTAACAGAGTGCTTCAAATAACAGCACTAAAGTGGTCAATTAATATTTAATATTGTTAATAGAGTGCCCATTAACAATACAATACTGCCTCCATTAACTGTGAATACTATTTCTAAAAACAGTGTCTACATAAACATTACACAGGCAGCGCTCCCCTAACCAGTGTCAGCGCTCCCCTAACCAGTGTCAGCGCTCCCCTAACCAGTGTCAGCGCTCCCCTAACCAGTGTCAGTGCTCCCCTAACCAGTGTCAGCGCTCCCCTAACCAGTGTCAGCGCTCCCCTAACCAGTGTCAATGTTCCCCTAACCAGTGTCAGCGCTCCCTAACCAGCATCAGCGCTCCCCTAACCAGTATCAGCGCTCCCCTAACCTGTATCAGTGTTTCCCTAACCAGTATCAATGTTCCCCTAACCAGTGTCAGCGGTCCCCTAACCAGCGGTCCCCCTACCAGCGGTCCCCTGTTAGCGCTCCCCTAACCAGTGTCAGTGCTTCCCTAACCAGTGTCAGCGGTCCCCCTACCAGCGGTCCCCTGTTAGCGCTCCCCTAACCAGTGTCAGTGCTTCCCTAACCAGTGTCAGCGGTCCCCTAACCAGTGTCCCCTAACCAGTATCAGCGGCGGTCACCTAACCAGTGTCCCCTAACCAGCGTCAGCGCTCCCCTAACCAGTGTCAGCGTTTCCCTAACCAGCGTCAGCATTCCCCGAACCAGTGTCAGCGCTCCCCTAACCAGTGTCAGCGGTCCCCTAACCAGTGTCAGCGTTCCCCTAACCAGCGTCAGTGCTCCCCTAACCAGTGTCTGCGTTCCCCTAACCAGTGTCAGCGCTCCCCTAACCAGTGTCAGTGCTCCCCTAACCAGCGTCAGCTTTCCCCTAACCAGTGTCAGTGCTCCCCTAACCAGTGTCAGTGCTCCCCTAACCAGTGTCAGTGCTCCCCTAACCAGTGTCAGTGCTCCCCTAACCAGTGTCAGCGCTTCCCTAACCAGCGTCAGCGCTCCCCTAACCAGTGTCAGCGTTTCCCTAACCAGCGTCAGCATTCCCCGAACCAGTGTCAGCGCTCCCCTAACCAGTGTCAGCGGTCCCCTAACCAGTGTCAGTGCTCCCCTAACCAGTGTCAGTGCTCTCCTAACCAGTGTCAGTGCTCCCCTAACCAGTGTCAGCGCTCCCCTAACCAGTGTCACTGCTCCCCTAACCAGTGTCACTGCTCCCCTAACCAGTGTCACTGCTCCCCTAACCAGTGTCAGCGCTCCCCTAACCAGTGTCAGCGCTCTCCTAACCAGTGTCAGTGCTCCCCTAACCAGTGTCACTGCTCCCCTAACCAGTGTCACTGCTCCCCTAACCAGTGTCAGCGCTCCCCTAACCAGTGTCAGCGCTCTCCTAACCAGTGTCAGCGCTCCCCTAATCAGTGTCAGCGCTCTCCTAACCAGTGTCAGTGCTCTCCTAACCAGTGTCAGCGCTCTCCTAACCAGTGTCAGTGCTCCCTTAACCAGTGTCAGTGCTCTCCTAACCAGTGTCAGTGCTCCCCTAACCAGTGTCAGCGCTCCCTAACCAGTGTCAGTGCTTACCAGTGTCAGTGCTCCCCTAACCAGTGTCAGCGCTCCCCTAACCAGTGTCAGCGCTCCCCTAACCAGTGTCACTGCTCCCCTAACCAGTGTCAGCGCTTCCCTAACCAGTGTCAGTGCTCCCCTAACCAGTGTCAGTGCTCTCCTAACCAGTGTCAGTGCTCCCCTAACCAGTGTCAGTGCTCTCCTTACCAGTGTCAGTGCTCCCCTAACCAGTGTCAGCGCTCTCCTAACCAGTGTCAGTGCTCCCTTAACCAGTGTCAGTGCTCTCCTAACCAGTGTCAGTGCTCCCCTAACCAGTGTCAGCGCTCCCCTAACCAGTGTCAGTGCTCTTCTAACCAGTGTCAGCGCTCCCCTAACCAGTGTCAGCGCTTCCCTAACCAGTGTCAGTGCTCTCCTAACCAGTGTCAGTGCTCTCCTAACCAGTGTCAGCGCTTCCCTAACCAGTGTCAGTGCTCTCCTAACCAGTGTCAGTGCTCCCTTAACCAGTGTCAGTGCTCTCCTAACCAGTGTCAGTGCTCCCCTAACCAGTGTCAGTGCTCCCCTAACCAGTGTCAGTGCTCTCCTTACCAGTGTCAGCGCTCCCCTAACCAGTGTCAGCGCTCTCCTAACCAGTGTCAGCGCTTCCCTACCCAGTGTCAGTGCTCCCCTAACCAGTGTCAGCGCTCCCCTAACCAGTGTCAGCGCTCCCCTAACCAGTGTCAGCGCTCCCCTAACTAGTGTCAGCGCTCCCCTAACCAGTGTCAGCGCTCCCCTAACCAGTGTCAGCGCTCCCCTAACCAGTGTCAGCGCTCCCCTAACCAGTGTCAGCGCTCCCCTAACCAGTGTCAGCGCTCCACTAACCAGTGTCAGCGCTCCCCTAACCAGTGTCAGCGCTCCCCTAACCAGTGTCAGCGCTCCCCTAACCAGTGTCAGCGCTTCCCTAACCAGTGTCAGTGCTCTCCTAACCAGTGTCAGCGCTTCCCTAACCAGTGTCAGTGCTCCCCTAACCAGTGTCAGTGCTCTCCTAACCAGTGTCAGTGCTCCCCTAACCAGTGTCAGTGCTCTCCTTACCAGTGTCAGTGCTCCCCTAACCAGTGTCAGTGCTCCCCTAACCAGTGTCAGCGCTCCCCTAACCAGTGTCAGCGCTCTCCTAACCAGTGTCAGTGCTCCCTTAACCAGTGTCAGTGCTCCCCTAACCAGTGTCAGTGCTCCCCTAACCAGTGTCAGCGCTCCCCTAACCAGTGTCAGCGCTCTCCTAACCAGTGTCAGCGCTTCCCTACCCAGTGTCAGCGCTCCACTAACCAGTGTCAGCGCTCCCCTAACCAGTGTCAGCGCTCCCCTAACCAGTGTCAGTGCTCTCGTAACCAGTGTCAGTGCTCCCCTAACCAGTGTCAGCGCTCCCCTAACCAGTGTCAGTGCTCCCCTAACCAGTGTCAGCGCTCTCCTAACCAGTGTCAGTGCTCCCCTAACCAGTGTCAGTGCTCCCCTAACCAGTGTCAGCGCTCCCCTAACCAGTGTCAGCGCTCCCCTAACCAGTGTCAGCGCTCCACTAACCAGTGTCAGCGCTCCCCTAACCAGTGTCAGCGCTCCCCTAACCAGTGTCAGTGCTCTCGTAACCAGTGTCAGCGCTCCCCTAACCAGTGTCAGTGCTCCCCTAACCAGTGTCAGCGCTCTCCTAACCAGTGTCAGTGCTCCCTTAACCAGTGTCAGTGCTCTCCTAACCAGTGTCAGTGCTCCCCTAACCAGTGTCAGCGCTCTCCCAACCAGTGTCAGTGCTCCCTTAACCAGTGTCAGTGCTCTCCTAACCAGTGTCAGTGCTCCCCTAACCAGTGTCAGCGCTCTCCTAACCAGTGTCAGTGCTCTCCTAACCAGTGTCAGTGCTCCCCTAACCAGTGTCAGCACTCTCCTAACCAGTGTCAGCAGCGCTCTCCTAACCAGTGTCAGTGCTCCCTTAACCAGTGTCAGTGCTCCCTTAACCAGTGTCAGTGCTCTCCTAACCAGTGTCAGTGCTCCCCTAACCAGTGTCAGCGCTCCCCTAACCAGTGTCAGTGCTCTCCTAACCAGTGTCAGCGCTCCACTAACCAGTGTCAGTGCTCCCCTAACCAGTGTCAGTGCTCTCCTAACCAGTGTCAGTGCTCCCCTAACCAGTGTCAGCGCTCTCCTAACCAGTGTCAGCGCTCCCCTAACCAGTGTCAGCGCTCCCCTAACTAGTGTCAGTGCTCCCCTAACCAGACTCAGCGCTCTCCTAACCAGTGTCAGCGCTCCCCTAACCAGTGTCAGCAGCGCTCTCCTAACCAGTGTCAGTGCTCCCTTAACCAGTGTCAGTGCTCCCTTAACCAGTGTCAGTGCTCTCCTAACCAGTGTCAGTGCTCCCCTAACCAGTGTCAGTGCTCTCCTTACCAGTGTCAGTGCTCCCCTAACCAGTGTCAGTGCTCCCCTAACCAGTGTCAGCGCTCCCCTAACCAGTGTCAGCGCTCTCCTAACCAGTGTCAGTGCTCCCTTAACCAGTGTCAGTGCTCCCCTAACCAGTGTCAGTGCTCCCCTAACCAGTGTCAGCGCTTCCCTAACCAGTGTCAGTGCTATCCTAACCAGTGTCAGCGCTTCCCTAACCAGTGTCAGTGCTCTCCTAACCAGTGTCAGTGCTCCCCTAACCAGTGTCAGTGCTCTCCTAACCAGTGTCAGTGCTCCCCTAACCAGTGTCAGTGCTCCCCTAACCAGTGTCAGTGCTCTCCTTACCAGTGTCAGCGCTCCCCTAACCAGTGTCAGCGCTCTCCTAACCAGTGTCAGCGCTTCCCTACCAAGTGTCAGTGCTCCCCTAACCAGTGTCAGCGCTCCCCTAACCAGTGTCAGCGCTCCCCTAACTAGTGTCAGTGCTCCCCTAACCAGTGTCAGCGCTCTCCTAACCAGTGTCAGCGCTCCCCTAACCAGTGTCAGCGCTCCCCTAACCAGTGTCAGCGCTCCCCTAACCAGTGTCAGCGCTCCACTAACCAGTGTCAGCGCTCCCCTAACCAGTGTCAGCGCTCCCCTAACCAGTGTCAGTGCTCTCGTAACCAGTGTCAGCGCTCCCCTAACCAGTGTCAGCGCTCCCCTAACCAGTGTCAGTGCTCCCCTAACCAGTGTCAGCGCTCTCCTAACCAGTGTCAGTGCTCCCTTAACCAGTGTCAGTGCTCCCCTAACCAGTGTCAGCGCTCCCCTAACCAGTGTCAGCGCTCCCCTAACCAGTGTCAGCGCTCCACTAACCAGTGTCAGCGCTCCCCTAACCAGTGTCAGCGCTCCCCTAACCAGTGTCAGTGCTCTCGTAACCAGTGTCAGTGCTCCCCTAACCAGTGTCAGCGCTCCCCTAACCAGTGTCAGTGCTCCCCTAACCAGTGTCAGCGCTCTCCTAACCAGTGTCAGTGCTCCCTTAACCAGTGTCAGTGCTCTCCTAACCAGTGTCAGTGCTCCCCTAACCAGTGTCAGCGCTCTCCTAACCAGTGTCAGTGCTCCCTTAACCAGTGTCAGTGCTCTCCTAACCAGTGTCAGTGCTCCCCTAACCAGTGTCAGCGCTCTCCTAACCAGTGTCAGTGCTCTCCTAACCAGTGTCAGTGCTCCCCTAACCAGTGTCAGCACTCTCCTAACCAGTGTCAGCAGCGCTCTCCTAACCAGTGTCAGTGCTCCCTTAACCAGTGTCAGTGCTCCCTTAACCAGTGTCAGTGCTCTCCTAACCAGTGTCAGTGCTCCCCTAACCAGTGTCAGCGCTCCCCTAACCAGTGTCAGTGCTCTCCTAACCAGTGTCAGCGCTCCACTAACCAGTGTCAGTGCTCCCCTAACCAGTGTCAGTGCTCTCCTAACCAGTGTCAGTGCTCCCCTAACCAGTGTCAGCGCTCTCCTAACCAGTGTCAGCGCTCCCCTACCCAGTGTCAGCGCTCCCCTAACTAGTGTCAGTGCTCCCCTAACCAGACTCAGCGCTCTCCTAACCAGTGTCAGCGCTCCCCTAAACAGTGTCAGCAGCGCTCTCCTAACCAGTGTCAGTGCTCCCTTAACCAGTGTCAGTGCTCCCTTAACCAGTGTCAGTGCTCTCCTAACCAGTGTCACTGCTCCCCTAACCAGTGTCAGCGCTCCCCTAACCAGTGTCAGCAGCGCTCTCCTAACCAGTGTCAGTGCTCCCTTAACCAGTGTCAGTGCTCTCCTAACCAGTGTCAGTGCTCCCCTAACCAGTGTCAGCGCTCCCCTAACCAGTGTCAGTGCTCTCCTAACCAGTGTCAGCGCTCCACTAACCAGTGTCAGTGCTCCCCTAACCAGTGTCAGTGCTCCCCTACCCAGTGTCAGTGCTCCCCTACCCAGTGTCAGTGCTCTCCTAACCAGACTCAGCGCTCTCCTAACCAGTGTCAGTGCTCCCCTAACCAGTGTCAGTGCTCCCTTAACCAGTGTCAGTGCTCCCCTAACCAGTGTCAGTGCTCCCCTAACTAGTGTCAGCGCTCCCCTAACCAGTGTCAGCGCTCCCCTAACCAGTGTCTGCGTTCCCCTACCCAGTGTCAGTGCTCCCCTAACCAGTGTCAGTGCTCCCCTAACCAGTGTCAGCGCTCTCCTAACCAGTGTCAGCGCTCCCCTAACCAGTGTCAGTGCTCCCCTAACTAGTGTCAGCGCTCCCCTAACCAGTGTCAGCGCTCCCCTAACCAGTGTCTGCGTTCCCCTACCCAGTGTCAGTGCTCCCCTAACCAGTGTCAGTGCTCCCCTAACCAGTGTCAGCGCTCTCCTAACCAGTGTCAGTGCTCCCTTAACCAGTGTCAGTGCTCTCCTAACCAGTGTCAGTGCTCCCCTAACCAGTGTCAGCGCTCTCCTAACCAGTGTCAGTGCTCCCCTAACCAGTGTCAGCGCTCTCCCAACCAGTGTCAGCGCTCTCCTAACCAGTGTCAGTGCTCCCCTAACCAGTGACAGCGCTCCCCTAACCAGTGTCAGCGCTCCCCTAACCAGTGTCAGCGCTCCCTTAACCAGTGTCAGTGCTCTTCTAACCAGTGTCAGTGCTCCCCTAACCAGTGTCAGCGCTCCCCTAACCAGTGTCAGCGCTCCCCTAACCAGTGTCAGTGCTCTCCTAACCAGTGTCAGTGCTCTCCTACCCAGTGTCAGCGCTCCCCTAACCAGTGTCAGCGCTCCCCTAACCAGTGTCTGCGTTCCCCTACCCAGTGTCAGTGCTCCCCTAACCAGTGTCAGTGCTCCCCTAACCAGTGTCAGCGCTCTCCTAACCAGTGTCAGTGCTCCCCTAACCAGTGTCAGTGCTCCCCTAACTAGTGTCAGCGCTCCCCTAACCAGTGTCAGCGCTCCCCTAACCAGTGTCTGCGTTCCCCTACCCAGTGTCAGTGCTCCCCTAACCAGTGTCAGTGCTCCCCTAACCAGTGTCAGCGCTCTCCTAACCAGTGTCAGTGCTCCCTTAACCAGTGTCAGTGCTCTCCTAACCAGTGTCAGTGCTCCCCTAACCAGTGTCAGCGCTCTCCTAACCAGTGTCAGTGCTCCCCTAACCAGTGTCAGCGCTCCCCTAACCAGTGTCAGCGCTCTCCTAACCAGTGTCAGTGCTCCCCTAACCAGTGACAGCGCTCCCCTAACCAGTGTCAGCGCTCCCCTAACCAGTGTCAGCGCTCCCCTAACCAGTGTCAGTGCTCTCCTAACCAGTGTCAGTGCTCCCCTAACCAGTGTCAGCGCTCCCCTAACCAGTGTCAGCGCTCCCCTAACCAGTGTCAGTGCTCTCCTAACCAGTGTCAGTGCTCTCCTAACCAGTGTCAGCGCTTCCCTAACCAGTTTCAGAAAGTGCTTGCCCCATTAACAACAGCCAGAAAGTATCATCCAATATGAGACGGGATCGTCCCTGTATGTATACAGTCGGCTGGGGTCGATGCTGTATAACCCATCCTGATTATTGCACTGATCTAGATTACATTAATGACTGATATTGGGGGCTCCACGAAACAGCAGTATACACGCCAAGACCCCTATAGGTTAATAGTGGTGAGTAAAGTTACAGTCTTATCTATGGGGCATCTCCATGTGCCGAGCTGGAAGAGGATGAAACATGCACCCTTGTGTGTTCCTTCGTTGCCATATGGTGCACATAAACCCCTCATCCCCCTGACGAGAGGGTCTGAGCTCAGCCTAGAGGGTACAAATGTGTAATCACTGCCACAATGAGCTATAAGGTGCATGGTAATTATAGAACATACCCAGCAGGTGGCGGTAGTAGAACACTCGATACACTTAGCGCACATATTCTACACATTTCTTTCCAGTAGAGATGAAGAATGGAATTTAAAGATATTAACTGTATAGTAATGTGCCAGCTGAAATAATACAGTGCTATTCTGATAAAATCAGAGGACAGTACGTCATGGCCGGTTAGTGGGTCCATATATTGGGGAGGGGGCTCTGACAACATCCTGGAAAGCCAGTGTCAGAAATTACCCCATTCAATGAGAAAAATGCACACAGACCATGGATTGGTAGATCGCTCGATACATATGGGATAGATCCTGGCTGCTTGGCCACGGCTCTCCTGCTTTCCTTTCTTGGCTCAGCTGCGATAGTATCCGGACTCCTGAAATACTTCAGCATGGCAGCCTTTTAAAGGGGAATTCTGCCCTTATCACTTTGCCTTTGATTGGCTCTTGCTCCTGATTGCTATTGTGATCCTGATCTTTGTTTCTGAATTTTGGTTGCTGGCCCATCTGCTGTCTCTTAGGGAGTGCTAGCTGTCCTTAAAGAGGTTGTCCCAAGAAAACTATTTTACAGTTTTCAAACCAGTACCTGAATCTGAATACTTTTGTAATTGCACGTAATAAAAAAATTTGCATAGCCACTGAGTTATTCAATAAAATGTATCTGTATAGCGCCACCTGCTGCTTGTTCTTTTTCTTATTCCTTTGTCCTGCTCACTGAGAAGGCCGCACATGCTCAGTTTGATCTTTCAACTGCCTCCTGAGCTGTGATAGGGAGAGCATGGACACGCCTCCTGAGCTGTGATAGGGAGAGCATGGACACGCCTCCTGAGCTGTGATAGGCAGAGCATAGACACGCCCCCCTGAGCTGCAGCATAAAAGACACTCCCCTTGAGCTGTCAGCTTGATATAAATCTAGCAGAGCAATGAATGAGGAGATCTCTGGATCCATGTGAGGTGCAGGGCTGGTTCTATCTTTCTCATGTATTATATATTGTCTGTTTTTCATTTTTTACGTTAGTCATGGGATAACCCCTTTAAATAGACCGGCTGTGTATGGAAACTTATTGGCAATGCTCCATAAGTAAAAATATGCTAAGAGGTATCTCCCAGGGAAATAGAACCATCTTGCTAAAGCCATCATCTGGAAGTGGCTCCCTATGAGTTGAAGTCCATGTGCAGTGTCCTGAAACACACTGCTTAAGGGTCCATTCACACGTCTGCAAAATGGGTCCGCATCCATTCCGCAATTTTGCGGAACAGGTGCGGACCCATTCATTTTCAATAGGGCCGGAATGTACTGTCCACATCCGCATTTTCGAATCCGCACTTCCGTTCCGCCAAAAAATAGAACATGTCCTATTGTTGTCCGCAATTGCTGACGAGAAAGGGCATTTTCTATGAGAGTGTCGGCGATGTGCGGTCCACACATTGCCGGTGTCTGCAATTTGCAGATCCGCAAAACACATACGGACATGTGAATGGACCCTAATACTGTGATTGTGTTTCATGTAAATTGTGCTTGTATAGGAGTTCCAATAAGGTTGCATAGGGAGGGTGAGGTTCTAACAAGCCTCCCAGGGCTGACTCCGCCCTACACATAGTACGGAGGAGAAGGAGGTCAGTGTGTGTGTGTGTGTCTGCGATGTCTGAGGACAAAGCTAAATCTCAGCAGCCATCTTGGAGAGTTAACAAAACTCCAGAGTTAGTTCCATGGACCAGCCCATAGAAGGGAAAGATTACAGAAGAACCAGGCAACTCAGAGAGGGAGTGAGAATATTGGCAAAGGAAGGTAACTGTTGTTTATCAGGTTCCAGTCTCCTTTGCATTAGGTGGAGAGATTATAAGCTACAAGCTGCCCACCATAACCAAGGACAGAAAGGCCATCTGTCAGGAGATAGTATTCCTAGAGAGGATACAGATACAGAGATAGTACATCCCTCCAGCCTGGAGAAACAAGGGAGAAAGATTGATTGTCATAGAAAACTGCCCCTTATGCAACTTCTGGGAACTAATCTCAATCATTGTAAAAGCTGCCTTGTTATAAATGACTTTTGCATACATTGATGACCTTTGGATCAGCTTCAGTAAAGTACTGGGAGTTTGTTAAGAAACGTGGTCTCCTTATTCCACATCATCTCCTAATTGCACCTCACGGTGCTGGCGTCACGAAACAGGGGCCCAGCCACCAAAGCACCCTAAGCATACCCATTACTATCAAGGGCACTTCATCTTCCATCTGGCTGGTGTTCCCTGCAATAGAGAGTGCATGGAGGATTTAGTGCTGTCTTCCTCATCACTACATACCGACTCATGGAGCTGCAAAACCGGGAGTACGACTACTACCCCCATCAGCCCACCGTGCACTCACATACTGCCCCTGCGGTCATGTCCGCTGCATAATGTTGGCGTCACGAACAGGATCCAAATCCTTTGTGCCTTAGTATAAACAATATACATGTGCTCTCAGATCACTGCTGAAGCGTACAGCATCTGTAAAAACCCCATACAAGTGACTGTATTGCATTTATTTGCTGCTGGTAAAACAGGGGTTAATCAGCCATCTTGTTTTTGCTCTCCACATACTGAGGGAGACAAACAGCCCGCCTCCACAGAGGAACAAAAGTGTTTGAGTGCAAGTTCCTAGGAGGACAGAAAAACCAGCTGTACCCAGAGAGCAAGTGAATGCAGCTCGACCTTGAAAGAAAGAAAATAGGAGTTCCAACTCCTCTGCAGCTTGAGAATCATCCATGAATGTCAGAGTGAGTGCAGTTGGGCAAAATTAACCTTAATAAGGACTGTTTGGGATAACAATCTGCCTTACAGAGCACCATACTCCTCTATATTAAGCTGTCACAGCAACTCCTAAAGGGCCAGACACCTACAAAGTAGTGGTTGCCCATAGCAACGCAACGCAAAAAGCGTGTAAACGGTATTTAACCTGCATTATGTTGAAAGACTGTCACTGCCATGTCTGAACAAGGAGATAGTGAGCAGCCTGACCTTAGCAGGTTCCCTGCAGCCGCTGCAGCACTAAGCATGATGCCCTTAACTATGCCTTATTCTCTAGGAGCACCCTGGTTCCCACGAGACGCTGGGTAAGCTCATACTTTAAGGGAATTTAAAGATTTTTTTTCGCTATATTCAGATTGTACCCTATGTTAGCAGAACAGCAAATGGAAATCCTCATTGCACAATTGGAAGGAGCCGCCCTCAGAGAAGTGAAATCCTGGCCAAGCTCAGAGAAAAGAACAGTGGAGCAGATATTTGAACAACTCTACACCACTTTTGAACCCAGGACTGTGTCAGAGATCACCCTATAGTCAGTCAGGAAGCCCAAGCTCCAATTCTTGATGCAGTTGCTGCCTCGACAGATCAAGTCAACTTCCTAACCAAAAGTCTGGAGAAAGTATGCTGATAACTAGAACAGTGAGAGAAACCCCTATTGCTGGAGGATGAGACACCATTACCAAGAAAGCATTTCCCTCATGATGGTAAAGAGACTTATCCTAGAAACTCTGGGAGACACCCCACTGACAGCTTTAATGAGCAAAAGCGACCCATTTGTAGATACTGTCACAAGCCAGGCCATACAGAAATGATGTGCTGGCAGTTAAAAGGTTGACCGCCGAGGCCAAGGACCACCCTTCAGGATGTAAAGCAGAAGGTCCAGAAGATCCCAGCTGGATGCCCAGATATGTAGGACCCCGTCCAGAAGTGGTTCTTCGAATCAATGTGGTTCCCTTTGTTGCCTTATTGGACAACAGGTCTTAAGTCACAACTATCCAACAGACTGCATTTGAGAAATAATGGGACCACAACCAGCTGACACTGCCACCCGAATCCTGGCTTAGCATTATAGCCAGCAACTGCAAACCCGTGCCAGTGCAGGGTTACTGAGAGCCAACTCTTCAAGTGGGAGGAACCACATTACCCCAACAAGGTATCATTGTTGTGCAAGTCAGGGAAGATAACAACCCTCCAGTAGTCCTAGGAATGAACGTCCTTAGGAACTGTTATACTGAATTGCTTGAAGCTTTACACCAGTCCATGCTTACCGCTTAACCTGCCTCCAAAAAGGTGATACAATAGACCATCCGTGTATTAAGTGCAGAACAGAAATTTGCTAATGAGAAAGGAGAGATTTGCCATGCTTGCATCAAAGGTAACCAACCAGCGATCCTGCCACCCAATACTGAAACACTCCTATGGTGCCGAGCTGCTCTTGGAATTCAAGGTCAAGACTACCAACCCCTAGTAGAACCTATCAACCTAGAGGACCATCCTCTAGTCCGAGCTGCAAGAAACCTAGTGACCGTTTCTCAAGGTAAAGTGCTAATTCGTCTCCTGAACTTAAGTAGTAGCAGTATAACCTTGACCAAGCACTACCCTGTTGCTCAATTGTTACAAGTCACTTTTCAAGATGTTATCAGTGTACCTGCAGCTACGACTGAACAGTCTACTCGGAAGCTGAATACTCCAAATACATTATGGTGGAAAGAACTCAATGTGGGAGATACTTCTACACCTGAGAACAAATTGTAGGCGTCTTAAAAGTCTTGAAGGAACACCATCAAGCCTTCAGTAAACATCCTTCAGATTATGGAGAGGTCAGTGTAATCAAGCACACCATTCCTACCGGTTCACACCCTCCAATCAAAGAAAGGCACCGGCCTATACCACCAACTATGTACCAATCTGTGAAAAAGATGATCCAGGAGATAAAAGATTTAAAAATTATCAAAGACAGCCATAGTACATAGGCTGCACCTCTAGTTCTTCTCCGAAAGAAAGATGGTAACATTCGATTCTGTGTGGACTACAGGAAGATTAATCAAATTACCCACAATGATGCCTATCCTTTACCAAGAATCGAGGAGTCCTTGACAGCATTAGGATCCTCAGCTTACTTTTCTACTCTGGATTTAACCAGTGGGTACTGGCAGGTACCCATGGCTCCCGAAGATCGTAACAAAAAAAACAGCATTTACTACCCCTATGGGCCTATTTGAATTTAACTATATGCCATTTGGACTTTGCAATGCACCTGGAACTTTCCAAAGACTAATGGAACGCTGTTTAGGCCACAACAACTTTGAAACTGTCTTGTTATACCTAAATGATGTCATCATCTACTCTAAATCCTATGAAGACCACTTAAAACATCTTGCAGAAGTTTTTCAAGTCCTCATCAAGCACAGACTCAAGATCTAAATTTCTGCTACCTACTTAAACCAGAAGTCAAGTACATGGGACATATTGTCAGTTCTGAAGGTGTCAAGCCAGATCAAGATCGGTGATATGATAGAAACTTTTAAATACATAAAGGGAATCAACAAGGTAAAAGAGGAGAGAATATTTAAAAGAAGAAAAACTGCTACAAGGGGACATAGTTTTAAATTAGAGGGGCAAAGGTTTAAAAGTAATATCAGGAAGTATTACTTTACTGAGAGAGTAGTGGATGCATGGAATAGCCTTCCTGCAGAATTGGTAGCTGCAAATACAGTGGAGGAGTTTAAGCATGCATAGGATAGGCATAAGGCCATCCTTCATATAAGATAGGGCCAGGGCTATCCATAGTATTTAGTATATTGGGCAGACTAGATGGGCCAAATGGTTCTTATCTGCCGACTGTCACGGCTGAGGATGGGGAAAACCCTCAGCCGTGCGATGACGGAAGATGTTAATGGCTGCTCGGCCAGGACGACAGAATTAGGGAGCAGGTCACCTCCTAACGCATCCCTAATCTGACCCTAACTCCTAGCTGCATGAGCCGACCTTGAAGGTAGGAGAGCCCATGCTCAGGAACCTCGGATCCCTACTCACCCTCCGCCGATCCCTGAACTAGGAGTAGGGTAAGACAACCTGTTCCTTCTGGATACGGAGGAACAGGAGTCTCACTGGCCAAGCTGCAAGGAAGAGGGGAACACAAACAGACCTATGGATATGGCAGGTGAACTGCACTAGTTCCAGCCACCTGCCACAGCCTTGCTGACTGGATCCCTGTGCTGGCAAGCTGAAGTCCACACACAATCCAAAATGAACTCTGCACACACACATCCACACACAGGAACCCAGATCCATAGCTGCACCAAATAACAAAGGAAAACATCAAGTGAACATCACATAAACTTATGACCACAAGGGTGGCCCCCACTGGCAGATGGAATAACCAGCAGGATGTCTCCAGCAAAGCATGGCTGAAGAACCTCTCAGCTACATATCTCCAAAGAGGCTTTATAGCCCAAAGTGGCCACACCCACACAGACACACACATGAGAGGGAATTAACCCTTCCAACACTAACCAGGGAAGTGAAACCACTTAAAGGGGAAAGTGCACACATAACATAACCCTGTGCACACCAGACATACAAAAGACACACCTAACCGACAGGTTGCCAGGTGCAACCGCATGCACATTGCAGCAAGCTGCCTAGCACCAGCTCAGGCTGCTATACTGCGACAATACAAAACAACTTGTTGCCCGCGGCAACCACAAGGGAGGCAACACAGTAGCGGCCCTCATCTGTGGTTGAACAACCAAACCAAACCGCAGGCAACAGCCTGCGGTTCAGGAGTCACGACCATGACCATGGCCGTGACACCGACACATTCTATGTTTCTATGTAAGAGAAGATAGCTGCAGTCCAGAATTAGCCTACTCCTACCACAGTAAAAGAAGTGAGAAGTTTTCTTAGTTTTGCAGGATACTGCAGACGTTTCATCCCTCACTTCACCCAGATTGCTGAACCGATACAAGAACTCCTGAGAGGACATCCCAAGAAGTATCAGAAAGCCCAGATACCAATCGAATGGAATGAAGACAGAGATATTGCTTTCCAACTCCTGAAGAAGAAGTTAACCAAACCACTTGTCTTTGTCACAGAAGGTGTGCAGGAAACTAGAAAACACAAAATGAATATACGATTGACTGGATCCAAAACTAAGGAACAAAAAGGGAGAGCCCTGCATCAGACCTGGCTCTCTCCCTGGCTGCTCAGCCTATGCGAAAATCCCAATGGTAGATGATCGCAAATCCTCGTACCTCGACTGTATAACACCTGAACACCCTATAATAGTGAGGGGACACGACCACCGGCTCCCTACACTAGATACGGAGGGAGTCAGGGTCACCTGGGATCCAGCAAACAGAAAAACACAAAGGAATGAACAAAACTTATCTTGTAGAAGACTCAGAAGTAGGAACAGCATACACACACTCCAGGAAGTTGTATAAACCGCAAAGTGATGCACTATGGGAAAGGATTTAAAGGGATGCAATCAGTGCAACTACATGACAGCTGAGAGGCTAACGAGATGAGAAAATGAAAGCAAAACAAAGGAACCTCAAGGAGGAGGTTCTAGACGTCTGTCAGAGCTTCTCAGATGTCTGGTGGTGACAGTCTTAGGCTATCCAGATTACCAACAGCCATTCCATCTCTACACTGATGCCAGTAAGAAAGGCCTGGGAGCTGTCCTGCCTCAACTGCAAGAAGGTAAGTAGAGAGTAATTGCTTATGCCAGCAGATCTCTTAAAGGTGCCGAGAGAAATGACCAGAACTATAGTTCCTTCAAGCTGGAATTCCTCACACTCGTGTGGGCTGTCACTGAAAAATTTAAAGACTACCTCGCAACAATGCAGTTTGTGGCCTACACTGATAACAACCCACTGGTGCACCTCAACACAGCCAAGTTAGGAGCCTTAGAACAAAGATGGGCCTCACGTCTTGCCAACTACAACTTTATGGTCAAGTGCAGAACAGGCAAGTCAAATAAAAACGCTGATGCCTTATCCTGTCTGCCTACCAGAGAATACCCTACTGAACAGCAAGACATATGGGAAGAAGTAGAGATGCCTGCTTTCTACAAACAATTTGCCCAACAAGATGTTATCACCATCAAAGGTAAAGAAGTCCTCAACTTCCAACAGCAGAGAAATCCAGAACCCCAAGTTGAAAAAGAAAGGTTGATCAAATAGCAAGCCGGAAGTCGAGTATTAGGTGAGCTACAAAATTTCTTCACTAGTGGAAGAACACCAGAAAGAATCTGCAGAAAGAATGCAGATCCAGAGCTACTCAAGCTATAGAGACACAGAAAGCAAAAGGGACTAATTTTAAGAAGAACCCTAGATCCCGTCACCAATGATCGGCTGCATCAAATTATAGTACCACGCAGAGATGCCAGAATTGTCCTCGAAATGTATGATAGGTCAGGACACTTTGGTGTACAGAAAAACAGAAACTACCATCCGCCTAAGATTTTATTGGGTTGGAATGAGAGTAGATATTGAAAATTGGTGTCGAGAATGTTCTACTTGTGCTATTGGAAGAAGTGAGAGACACGACCAAAGAGCACCATTACATTCCATTGTAAGCCAAACACCTCTAGAAATAGTGGCCATTGATCACGTAAAGCTAGAACCAAGTTGCTCAGGATATACTTACGCCATGACAATAATTGATCACTACACCAAATTCATAGTAGCTCTACCTGTTGAAGACTGCTGCAAACATTTTCTGGAAGAATTTCCTGTTGCCCTATGGATGCCCTGAAAGGATTCTCACAGATCAAGGATCTGCCTTTGAATCCCAACTATTCCATGAACTATGTTCACTTCACAATTGTCAGAAGATGAGAACAACAGCTTACCATCCTTAAGGTAACAGACTTTGTGAGAAAATGAACTAAACCTTGATTAAACTGTTAAGAGCTGTACCACCTGCTAAAAGAACTGATTGTCCAACTCTACTACCTCAACTGATGTATCTTTACAACAATACCATCCATTGTTCTACTGGATACATCCCATATTACCTTATGTTTGGCCGTCAAGGCAGATTACCTGCAGATCTCACCTTGGATGTACAAGTTCCAGATTCCATCAATCCTTTACCACAAACAGTTTGGGTGAGTGAACATCAAAAACGCCTAGCTGATGCCCAAGAGATTGTCCAGATCCGCATGGCGAATGCACGCCAAAAGCAACAGAAAGACTATGATCAGTCTGCAAAAGCAGAACCTTTAAAAATTGGTAACCATGTCTGGCTGAAAAATAATCATCGCACTAGTAAGCTGGATAGTAAATGGGAAAGAGAACCCTACGTCATCACAGCTATTCCTAATCCTGAGACTGATATCTACGAAATCACCAAAAAGAGCAGAGCACCACAAATAGTGCATCGCAACCATCTCAAGTTGTGTTTGAAAGAGATTGTCCAAGAATAAACTCCATCCACAGAACAATCGTCTGAAAAGTCACCTGATCCAGTGGAACCAATGCCGTCTATTGGAAAATTACTATTAGACTCATGTCCCCAAAAGTGGTTCTTGACACCATGGCTTAACATTTTTCTACCCGCAAAGACTAATACAGACCCACTTCAGCCTGAAGAACTACCTCGTAAAGGATCCTCAGAAGCTCAAGATGTACCAAGTTACCTTGAACCAAGGCCTATAGATTCAAAGCCACATTGAATATACGACCGGCCTACCAAGGGAAAACTACCTGCCCGATATCGGGATTAACTGTTATTGCATTTCTGCATCATTTGGAGCCATAGAGCCCGGGTAAGAAACTCATTGCCTTAATTATTTGCCTTGCTCTAACGACTCTTTAACGACTCCTTTACCCTTGTTTTGCAAAGTTCAAGTCATGTGCCTGGAGATAGACTTTGACGTACTAAAGCCCTTTGTGATGTTCTGCAACCATCATGCTTCATACCCAGGGAACGGACTCATGCCCTGTGAGCCTCCTGAGAAGTTTCCTTTTTGTTTACATTATGGACTATCCTGGTCTTTACTGTTCGCTGTGTCAGGTAAGCGCCCCCAGATCCCCAGTTACAAGAGAGTTACAAGAGAAACTACTGCCCCTGTCACTCATTTTATATTGTGATGCTCCTGATGTTTATGCCTAACCCAATTCTCTTATAGCCAAAGAACAGAAACCACTAGAATGGGGTAATGGTACTGTGTATATGCATGCATGCTCTTTTTATATTTTTCAGGTGATGCAGCATCGTGGCAAGAGTGTGCCGAGGACGACTTACATTAAAGCAGTGGGGGATGCAGTGTCCTGAAACATACTGCTTAATACTGTGATTGTGTTTCATGTAAATTGTGCCAAGTCTGACTCAGTTATACCCGGGGTCAGGAAGTCGCAGCGGGTGGCTGCGCGCTCTATGTCTAAAGATAGTGCTGTTACTTAATGGTAGCTTTCTGGGTTTGCCTTGCAGTCCTTTTTGTCTCACTCAGGGATCCGTAGCTTCTTATCCTCAGCTGTGTCTTGTCCGGCACTCCCAACCTCCTTATATTCCCCTCTCCCACTTCTCTGGTTGCCAGATATAGAGCTTCCTGCCTGGACTTCTATACTGACCCACTGGGGCTGAGTTGCTGTTATCCCTGGTTGTTGTACCAGAGCATTACCCTCCGGATCCCTGTTGGTTGTTTGTTGTTGCCCACCTGGGACTATATGTTTTGTCAGTATTGTCTGTCTTCTCCCTAGTGTTTCCCTTTAGTGTTAGTGGCGCGGACTAGTGTTCCCACCACCCTATTCACTATGTAGGGCTCATCTTAGGGAAAGCCAGGATTTAGGAACGTGATCGGCATACGGGTGAGAAACCCGTCTAGGGACGTCAGGGCAGTCAGGTGCCAGCCTCAAGATGAGTTAGGGGTCACCATCTTTCCCTCTCCCTTGGACAGGGCCTTCCTTTTCCCTCCCTTTGCGTCACGTATGTGATCGGCACACCGGTCGTGATATTATATATGAGTTCCAATAAAGCTGCATAGGGAGGGGGAGATTCTAACAAGTCTCCCAGGGCTGACTCTGCCCTACACACAATACAGAGGAGAAGGAGGTCAGGGTGTGTGTGTCATGTCTGAGGACAAAGCTACACCTCAGCAGCAATTTTGCGGAGTTATCAAAACTCCAGAGTTAGTTCCATGTACCAGCCCATATATTACAGATGATCCAGGCAACTCAGAGAGGGAGTGAGAATATTGGCAAAGGAAGGTAACTGTTGTTTATCAGGCTCTAGTATCCCTTGCATTAGGTGGAGAGATTCTAAGCTACTAGCTGCCCACCATAACCAAAGACAGAAAGGCCAGCTGTAAGGAGACAGTATTCCTAGAGAGGATACAGAAGTATATGACTATACAGTACAGCAAAAATAGTATATTCCTCCAGCCTGGAGAAACAAGGGAGAAAGATTGATTGTTATAGAGGAAAACTTCCCCTTATGCAACTTTTGGGAACTAATCTGAATTGCTGTAAAAGCTGCCTTGCTGTAAATGACTTTTACATTTATTGATGATCTTTGGACCAGCTTCAGTAAAGTACTGGGAGTTTGTTAAGAAACTTGGTCTCTTTATTCCACATCATCTCCTAGTTGCACCTTATGGTGCTGGCGTCACGAACAACACAGGGGCCCAGCCACCAAAGCACCCTAAGCATACCCATTACCATCAAGGGCACCTCAACTTCCATCTGGCTGGTGTTCCCTGCAATAGAGAGTGCCCCGGAGGATTTAGTGCTGTCTTCCTCATCACTGCACACCGACCCAGGGAGCTCCAAAACCGTGAGTACGACTGCTACTCTCATCAGCCCACTGTGCACTCACATACTACCCCTGCGGTCTGGTCTGCTGCACTGGTTGTAGCTGGTCACTCTGCTGTCTATGTTCTCAAGGATTTATTTGAGGCTGTTTTTAGTGGTTATTCTTTTTAGAGAATTCTTCTTAGGAGCAGGAGCTCCGCTGTGTGCTTCCTCTCCCTTCTGTGATTACACAGGAACTTAACCTCCTGGCAGAAAGCAGGGCCAGCACACCTACTAAGTCCTACCAAGAGTGGAGGAACAGTGTGGTTAGCCATAACATGCACAATACAGTGAGGAACAGAAGTATTTGAACACCCTGCGATTTTGCAAGTTCTCCCACTCATGGAGGGGTCTGAAATTGACATTGTAGGTGCATTCCCACTCTGAGAGACAGAATAAAAAAATAAAAATATCAGGAACTCACATTGTATGATTTTTAAAGAATTTCTTTGTCTTGCACTGCAGAACATATTTGAACACCTGAGAAAATCAGTGTTAATATTTAGTACAGAAGCCTTTGTTTGCAGTTAAAGAGGTCAAACGTTTCCTGTAGTTCTTGACCAGGTTTGCACACACTGCAACATGGATTTTGGCCCACTCCTCCACACAAATCTCCTCTAGATCTGTTAAGTTTCGGGGCTGTCACTGAGCAATACAGAGTTTTTAGCTCCCTTGAAGCTGGTCCCACAGGCTGGAGTATCCTGGACAGCTCTACCTATGGCAGAAACTCCATGAATGGTATTCTAGTGACCTCCTGTAGTGGAATCTACAACTGTAGGATCAGTATCTGCGGCCAATAGAACTGGCTTTATGATCTTACTTTCCTAGAGAGGATGAAGCTGCTGATCAGGCCCCACTGAGTTCCTGGTTTCGATCCTACAGGCTTTGTCATGGCAGGGCATAGAAATGCCCTGACCCAGTGGAGATGGAAATGACAGGGCTCACTATTGCAATGTTCCCTGCTACCAGAGCGATGATTGGAGGCAGCAGCATATCGGAGGAGGCCATGTTCCTCATTTCCTGGTCTGGTGGCATGGGAAGCTCTGCTGGAATCCTTGTTGGGGAACTGACCAGGCCAGGTATATTTACAGCCACCCTAAAGGCTCTGAGACAGTCTGGGATAGATGCCGCAATCCTCGGGGGCATGGATCTAGCCAAAGGGCCAGGCCTGGGTAGCTGTAGCCCACTGCTGTAAGAATAGTTACGTGGGCGAGGTGGTGGTGCGGCCTGTCAGTAGCCTCTCTAGGAGTGAGGAGAGCCATGGCCATATTCCTCTTGGAATGACTCATGGATTAAAAATAATGAAAAAAAAACGTGGGGCCTCAATCTTTCTCCACTTCTACCCATATTTTGCTCATCTGAGACAATGCCGGTGGCAAGTCTTCCCAAGCTGAGTAATCTTCCTGCCATCTTGAGCATTTGACGTGCTCCTCTGCCTTTGGTCTCCAACCCTTCAGCAAGATAGGAAGTGCAACGTAGAACTTCTGTCTGTCTTCTTAAGGATTTACTTGAGTCTTAAGCTGTTATTCTCTTTGGAGAATCCTTCTTTGGAGCAGGAGCTCTGAAGTGTGCTTCCTTTCCCTTCTATGATTACCTAGGAAATTCCACTCCTGGCAGGAAGCAGGGCCAGCCCACTCCTACCAAGAGGGGAGGAACAGGGTGGTTAGACAATATGGTAAGTGGGCATAAATTGGAAGTAGGCCGGGTCAACACAAATTGGCAGGGTCTACTTTAGCTACATCGGAGGTAGGTGGATCCAATGCAAAAAATACAATAGATTACTCCTTAAAAGGGAAAAATATTCTACAGTTTTCAAACCAGCGCCTGGATCTGAATATCTTTGTCACTGGATGTAATTAAAAATTAAGTATAGCCACTGAGCTATTCAATAAAATTTGCATAGCGCCACCTAAATTCTCTTTCCACTTCCTGTGGTGGACGCACATGCTCAGCTCCATCAGCAAGGACACACCCCTTGAGAAAGGACACACCTCCTGAGCTGCCGTATTGAAACAAATCTAGCAGAGCAATTGGCGCTATGAATGAGGAGATCTCTGGATCCATGTGAGGTACAGGCCTGGTCCTACCCTTGTTAGAGATTTTCATGTACTATATGATGTCTGAATTTTATTTTTTATATTAATCATGGAATAGCCCATTTAAAGGGAACAAGTCAGGTTGAAACTGGTGTCTGAACTGTAGGCAGCATGTTATAGAGCAGGAGGAGCTGAGCAGATTGTTGTATAGTTTTATTTGAAAAGATTCAGTAAAACTTGTATATTATTTATTTATATCTGTGCTCATTTTGGTCTTTTAAGTCTAGGAGGCAGTCCTATCAGTGATTGACAGCCGTCCCTCTATGACTGTGCATACAGAGAGAGCTGTCAATCAGTGATAGGACCTCCTCCTCATAGAGGGAAGCCTGCCAATCAGTGATAGGACTGCCTCCTCATAAAGGTAAGCCTGTCAGTCACTGATAGGCCCACCTCCTCATAGAGGGAAGCCTGTCAATCACTGATAGGACCGCCTCCTGGACTTCAAAGCCCAGAATGAGCAGCAATTTAGATAAATAAAATACAAGTTATGCTGAATCTTTTCCTACACTGAACAAAAATATAAACGCAACACTTTCGGTTTTGCTCCCATTTTGCATGAGCTGAACTCAAAGATCTGAAACATTTTCTATATACACAAAAGACCCATTACTCTCAAATATTTTCACAAATCTGTCTAAATCAGTGTTAGTGAGCACTTCTCCTTTGCCGAGATCATCCATCCCACCTCACAGGTGTGGCAGATCAAGGTGCTGATTAGACATCATGAATATTGCATAGGTGTGCCTTAGACTGCCCATAATAAAAGGCCACTCTGAAATGTGCATAGTTTTGTCTTACTGGGGGGGAGGGTCAGAAAACCAGTCAGTATCTGGTGTGGCCACCATTTGCCTCATGCAGTGCAACACATCTCCGTCACATAGAGTTAATCAAGTTGTTGATTGTGGCCTGTGGAATGATGGTCCGCTCCTCTTCTGTGCGAAGTTGCAGAATATCGGCAGGAACTGGAACACGCTGTCGTATACGCCGATCCAGAGCATCCCAAACATGCTCAATGGGTGACATGTCCGGTGAGTATGCTGGCCATGCAAGAACTGGGATGTTTTCAGCTTCCAGGAATTGTGTACAGATCCTTGCAATATGGGGCCGTGCATTATCCTGCTGCAACATGAGGTGATGGTTGTGGATGAACGGCACAACAATGGGCCTCAGGATCTCGTCACGGTGTCTCTGTGCATTTAAAATGCCATCAATAAAATGCACTTGTGTTCGTTGTCCATAACATACGCCTGCCCATACCATAACCCCACCGCCACCATGGGCCACTCGATCCACAAAGTTGACGTCAGAAAACCGCTCACCCACACGGCGCCACACACGCTGTCTGTCATCTGCCCTGAACAGTGAAAACCGGGACTCATCCGTGAACAGAACGCCTCTCCAACGTGCAAGACGCCATTGAATTCAGTTACTATGACAAACTGCAGTCAGGTCCAGACCCCGATGAGGACGACGAGCATGCAGATGAGCTTCCCTGAGATGGTTTCTGACAGTTTGTGCAGAAAATCTTTGGTTATGCAAACCGATTGTTGCTGCATCTATCCGGGTGGCTGGTCTCAGACGATCATGGAGGTGAACATGCTGGGTGTGGAGGTCCTGGGCTGGTGTGGTTACACGTGGTCTGCGGTTGTGAGGCCAGTTGGATGTACTGCCAAATTCTCTGAAACGTCTTTGGAGACGGCTTGTGGTAGAGAAATGAACATTCATTGCACAGCAACAGCTCTGGTAGACATTCTGGACAGCACCCGATGGTTTAGGGAGGGTGATGAGGGACTGGTGGTTCCCCCATCCCTTCCCTGGGTTTTAATAAATTAAAGGCCCCCCTCCCATAACCCTCAATGTTGGCCCGATGGGCTGTAAAAGGGGTGAAAAGGGTGGTAAGATGGAGAGGGATCAAAAGGGTTAAAGGAGAAGTGGTGGAGTTAAGGGACAGGAAGGGGAGGTGGCAATAGGAAGTGTTAAATACTTCCTCCCTGCTTCTGGCCCTTCCTCTTTACGGCGAAGGCAAGCTGGTAAGTAGTTGCTGGCTGCCTGTCCCCGCAAGAGATGGCCGCAGGAGACGCTGAGCTGCGCAATGCGCTCCTGGCGAGATTTAGTGAGGAGGGGGAGGGCTGGCTGCGCTCCTTTCTGGGCAGCTTGTCCGCTCCCCCTTTCTCTCTCCCTCATGCATCTGTCGTTCTTGTTGTCATACTTGGTGAGCGGCGGTCGGCCCGTACTCACCGCCCTCCTGTACGAAAGGAAGGAGGTGTCAGCAGGGAGGATTGCCGGCCCGTTCGTAGCCCCCCCTTTACCTAACCTGTGGGTTTCTCCATGGGGTGTGGTTCCCAAAAAGGGGACTGGTAAATTTCGGCTCATACATCACCTATCTTACCCTCTGGGTTTATCCATTAATGATACTATCCTGCAAGAGGAGGCGTCGGTGACGTATGTCTCGTTTGATAGGGCGGTGGCTCTGGTGAGGGCAGCAGGTCGGGGGGCTCTCATGTCCAAATCCGATATAGAGTCGGCGTTTAGACTTTTGCCCATTCACCCTGATGGTTTCCATTTGCTGGGGGGTTGTTTTGAAGGCCTGTTTTATTATGATATGTGTTTGCCTATGGGGTGCTCCATTTCGTGCCATTATTTTGAGATGTTGAGCTCATTTTTGGAATGGGTGGTGCGCGTCGAATCGGGGCTGTCGTTGGTGATTCATTATCTTGACGACTTCCTGTTTGTAGCACCGGGAGATGGGTACGGCTGTCGTTTTCTCCTGTCTACTTTTCTGGATCTAATGGCGCGTTTTGGTGTCCCCGTTTCGGCGGAAAAGATGGAGGGTCCGGTGACTTGTCTCTCTTTTCTGGGCATTGAGATAGATATGGTTGCTATGGTGTTCCGTCTCCCTTTGGAAAAATTTATCAATCTCCTTGTTTTGATTGATGGTTTTTTGGTAGTGAAGGTTTCCTTGCGTCAACTCCAGTTGCTCTTGGGTTTGCTTTGTTTTGCTTGCCGAGTTATGCCCATGGGCCGGGTTTTTTCGCGACGCCTCGGCATCATATCCGGCTTACAAAATCTCTGAAGGCTGATTTAAAGGTATGGCGTTCCTTTTTAGGTTCCTATAACGGTCACACTTCCTTTATTTCTGCAGAAGTTTCAAACTCGGAACTGGCATTGTGGTCTGATGCGGCCGGTTCCTGTGGTTTTGGTACAGTCTTAGGCACGGAGTGGTGTGCATCTTCTTGGCCTGAGGATTGGTGCGTCTCAGGGCTTGTTCGAAACTTTACGTTGCTGGAGCTGTTCCCTATAGTGGTGGCGGTGGAGATTTGGGGGGAGCGGCTGGCCAATCGTCATGCTTGTTTTTGGTCTGATAATTTGGGGACTGTTCAGTGTATTAATCGTTTGTCTTCTTTATCCCTCCCGGTTTTATCGTTGCTGCGGCACCTGGTCCTCCGATGTCTGGAGCGTAATATCTATTTTAGGGTCAGGCATGTTCCTGGGGTGGAAAACCGGATCGGTGATGCTCTTTCTCGCTTCAATTGGCAGGTTTTTCGGGAACTGCTTCCGGAGGCGGAGCTAGATGGAGGGGAATCCCCGCGGTACCTGTGGCAGCCAGTGGTCAACGGTTGATGTCCCTTGTGAGTGCATCGGTGTCACCGGCGACGTGGCAGGCACATGGTAAGGCCTGGTTGGCTGTGCGTGGGGTAAGAGATGTCACGAGGAGGGATGATCTTCGTTTGGAGGTTACTGTTGAATGGCTGTTGGGGCTGAGGTCTCTGGGGGTTTCTGCCCCGGTTGCGCGGCGGAGGTTGGCAGGGGTGGCATTCTATTTTAAGTTATGTGGATGGACGGATAAGAACTTTGTGGTGAGGCAGGCCATGAAGGGTTGACAAAAGGAGTATGTAGTAAGGGACAGCCGACGAGCTATTTCTTTCACCCTATTGTGCAAGTTGATTGTGAATTGCGGGGAGGTTTGTTCATCGGCCTTTGAGCGTTCTATGGCAGCGGCTAGTTTCAGTGTCGCCTTCTTTGCAGCTCTGAGGGTGGGGGAGCTCGTGGCTCCTTCCGGCACCAGACCGGGTGGCCTGTTGGATGTGGATGTAGTGCTTGGTAATAATGCTCTCAGGGTCCTTATTAGGAGGTCGAAGACGGACCAGTTTGGGAACGGGGTATGGTTACCAATATCACCGGTACCAGAAGTAGCTTGTCCAGTTCGGTTGGTATCCGAGTATAGGTCAGTTAGAATGGGGGGCGTAAATTTTTTTTGCGCATGCTGATGGGTCCCCTTTTACAAAATTTCCATTTTCTTCGGTGTTGCGCAAGTGCTTGCGGCATTCAGGGGTGGATCCTGGTGAATTCGGTACTCACTCTTTTCGCATAGGCGCTGCCACGGAGGCGGCGAGGGAAGGTTTATCTGAATCGGAGGTGATGCGCATTGGTAGATGGCGGTCGGCTTGCGTTGCGAGATATATCCGCCCTGATTTGCTGCTGTGAGTTGCTGAGTTTATATATAAAAAACAAAACAAAAACATTTTGATATGTGTTCATGACTGGTATGTGTCTCATGGTTTTTCTCTTTCAGGGGCTGTTCGTCCGGTGGTGTGGCTGTTAGGCCACTCATACATCTTTTGGGCGGCGCAAAGGGCGGACTGCAGGCCTGGAGGTCGGAGCCTTGGAATCAGGGAAGTGGAAGTTTTTTGGAAGGGTATACGTTGGTCTCAACTGTTACCTGAAGTGGTGGATTTGGGTCTCCGGTCGGCGGGACCGGTCATATTGGTGATACATGCAGGTGGAAATGATCTCTGCGCACTGCGGCTGACGGAGTTAATGGTGCTTATGTGTTCCGATTTGGAAAGGTTTCCGGCCTTTTTTAAAGAGTTAGTGATCGTATGGTCAGAGTTGGTGCCCCGAGTGGTGTGGCATGGAGCTCGGAATGGGGAGGCACTGGAGAGGTGCCGGAGAACCTTGAATGCCCGGATTTCCTGTTTTGTGCGCTCTCGAGGTGAGGTGGTGGTTCGGTACCGACAGTTGGAAGGTGACAACAGGGCGTTGATGAGGCCGGATGGGGTGCACCTTACGGACATTGGTCTGGACATATTTTTGTCTGGCCTACAGGATGGCATTGAACAAGGTTTCTGTTTGCTGGGTGGTGGTCGGAGTCCCGTTTAGATGTCGGTCCTCCTCCGTGGCGGCAATTTAGACAAAAGGAGCTGGTGATAACAGATTTGGCGCACATGCCCCAAAGGAATGGTTGTGGGAGGAGCTTAATTTGCCGTTGTAATGTTTAGCTGTGGCCGAACATCACCCAGTAAAACAAGTTAAAGTAACAAACGGTGTCTGTGTCCTTTGTTATGGTAAAGGTGGATAATGGGGGGCCTGTGGTAGCTCTTTCATCCTAATCCCTGTTCCTGAATACCAGCAGTCTGGACATGTTGGCCCGACGGGCTGTAAAAGGGGTGAAAAGGGTGGTAAGCTGGAGAGGGATCAAAAGGGTTAAAGAAGAAGTGGTGGAGTTAAGGGACAGGAAGGGGGGGTGGCAATGGGAAGTGTTAAATACTTCCTCCCTGCCTCTGGCCCTTTCTCTTTACGGCGAAGGCAAGCTGGTCCCGCCCTCCCTCCCTTTTTTGTTATATTAGTGTTTACGCTTGGATGGTTATGTTGTTTTTCTTTCTTTTTTTGAGGTTCCTGGTTATGGATTGGAGTTGGAAGTCACAGCTGGCGGCAATTTAGACAAAAGGAGCTGGTGATAACAGATTTGGCGCACGTGCCCCCTGGGGTCCAGGGGTTGGTACACCGCACCGAAGAAATAGTTGGGGGAGGAGCTTAATTTGCTGTTGTAATGTTTAGCCATGCTCCCTCAAACGTTGCGACATCTGTGATCAAACTGCACATTTCAGAGTGGCCTTTTATTGTGTGCAGTCTAAGGCACACCTGTGCAATATTCATGCTGTCTAATCAGCACCTTGATATGCCACACCTGTGAGGTGGGATGGATTATCTCGCCAAAGGAGAAGTGCTCACTAACACAGATTTAGACAGATTTGTGAACAATATTTGAGAGTAATGGGTCTTTTGTGTATGTAGAAAATGTCTCAGATCTTTGAGTTCAGTGTTGTGTTTATATTTTGTTCAGTATATAAAACTATATATCAATCTTCTCAGCTCCTCCTGCTCTATAACCTGCCGCCTGCAGATTATTTAGCATTTTTATGGTGACAGGTTCCCTTTAAGAGTTATTTCAATAAATAATGGTGCATACCTGAAATGGATCCTGTTCAAATCACATTATGGAAAAGAACTAGAAGAAATATCGTAAATGTAAAGTAGATGAAGGTAACTGTACTACTGTCACCAGTATGCATCATGACTTGGTAAGGAGTGACCATTGTGGTCTTGCAAATACATCCCGTAAGCTTTTTTTTTTGTCTCGTGGTTGGACTCAGCCTGATGTCATGAAGTTTGTTTTATACATTTCTCTTCCTTCATGTACTTGTTGATTTTACATGTGATTTGATGGCCCAGATCTACAGCTTCCTGTGTACGATGGGAGGAGAAATGAGATCTTAACCCCAAGGAGAAGATACCACCAGGAGCAGACACATCTGTGCCCCACATCCTGCAGGTAAGAGGCACAAACTCTTCATTTACAGCTCTTTTCTCGTTCTTCATTGCCGTCTGTTTAACTTTTTGCTCAAATTTTTTTTGTAACAATTATTGAAAAATTCTACAAGAAATGAAGCTAAAAAGTAAAATTTTTTTTTGCATATTAAGGTATATACATGTAGGAGTAACTTTAATTCCACATGCCCCAAGTTCTTTGCAAATAGGCAAATAGGTTATTTTTTTTGAGGTAACAAGGGAAAGGGGACAAAATATAAATTAAAAATAAATATAATAAAATATATTTTAAAAAAGTATCAACAAAATATGAAAAAAACAGTCATAGGACTGGTCAAAAAATGGGCAATGACAAGAGGCATCACCGAAAGCAGCAGAACGATAATGTTACTGACAAAAGTAATGTGTAGTAAAGAAATGACCGCTAGGGCCACTCATAGTCATAGGCATTCGGTCAGTATGTGTGAGCCAAAACCAGGACACAACCTACAGAAAAAGCGTTTAATGGAAAGATTTGCGCCTCTTCTGTGTTTTGGACCCACTCCTGGTATAGGATTGCAGATGCTGATGAAAAATACTGACCAAATACTGACATGTGAAAGTGGCCTAAAGTGGGATAGACTCTGTTCAGGCAAAAATACTGAATATTAGATTAAAAAAAGACAGAAAAAACTAAAACAAATGAAAATATAAAAGAAAATGAAAATAAAAAATATAGAATTTTTTTTATCATTTTGAAATAAAATAGGAAATAGTAGAAACAGAGAGAAGAATAACAAAATGTCAAACAATTTAAAAAATTAAATAAATATAAAAAAAATCTGAAATGACATGCGCTATTGCCTGGTCATAACTGGCCGTCACTATTCTAGGCTTCTAAACAAATTTGTCTAAAAAGTAGGCAAATTTGAATTTAATTTCCTTTTTTTTTTAAAGCAGAATATTTGATAATTCTCATAGTATGAGTTTAGTATTTTGTTTTTGTTAATTTCATTTACTTTATTCTTTTATTAACATTTTATGATTTTATTATATGGTGAACGGCCGTAGATCTACGTACGGATTGTTTTGGAGTATTTTGATAGTTTGTATATTTTTGATAGTTTGATATGTCGGCGTATTTTGATATTTTGTATATTTTTGATAGTTTGATATGTCGGAGTATTTTGATATTTTGTATATTTTTTATAGTTTGATATGTTGGAGTATTTTGATATTTTGTATATTTTTTATAGTTTGATATGTTGGAGTATTTTTATATTTTTGGATGCCCAAAAAGAACAGAGTAGATTGTGTATGAAATTAAAATATAGTTTATAGTAATTATAAATTATTCTTAGAGGTTTAATGAGCATTTACTCCTGAAATTAAAAAAGTCACGGGGAAATACACATATGCTGTGGATTTGTCTTTTATAAACAAATTGTATAAAATTATATTCATCTTCGCTTTTTTGGGAAAAAGTCAGTGACAATAAGTCTAACTGATATTGCAGATCTCACTGCAGGGTCAAATGGGACCACAAAAAGTTTATGGTGGACCTAGATTATATCTTGAAGAAGGTCCAGGGAATCCACCACGAGGCATCCCACCTAAAGTTGAAAGGTGGCGTAGATCACTTCTTGATGGATATGTTACTAATTTTAGTTTTATTTTTGTTCTTGTTTTTTTAGAAGTTTCACATTTTTGAGTATGCGTTTAGGATGAAAAGGGGATGTGTACTGTACAGCAGGAAAATGGGTCCTCAGGATCTGCACTATTTTGAAGGGGGTTATCAGGGATGGCCAACCTGCGGCTCTCCAGCTGTTGTGAAACTACGATTCCCACCCTGCCCCGCTGTAGGCTGATAGCTGTAGGCAGTCTGGACATGCCTGGAGTAGTAGTTTTGCAACAGCTGTAGCGCTGAAGGTTGGCCATCCCTGCTCTAGGCAATGCAAAGGTCACTGGTGCCTAAGGTGGACCATAGAACCGTCTATTACATAAAAATTAGATTATATATAACAAATGGTGGGTGGGAAGCCCTGTTTTATATATTTTGCATTGGGACCCTGGGGGTTTTCATTTACAAAGACTTCTGAATGGCACATCTGCTATCATATATTCCCCCACCACTACATGTATACGGGAAGTTGGGTGCCGCAGCTGTCATGGTGGCCATCTCCTATTGGTGGAACAAAGAGGACAAAATCAGATCTAATAAAAGTTTTGAGGACCCAGGTTTATATTAAGATTTTCTTGATTATTGACAGATACACTCCTTTAAATGGGTTAAAAATTACTTTATTTCTCTGCAATTTATAGCAACAGACCGATCAAAGACTTTTCTAGAATTCACATCAAAAGCATATTTTCTCAGAACATAAGCCCCAAATCTTTTCAATGTTACCCAAGCTTGGTCTCAAAAAGTCATAAGTTTCCCATGTGTTTTTTTTTTTTCTATTTGGTGGACCTTGGGTGTCGCGTCTTATTAAGTGAGGAAACCGAAATGGAAGATTCCTACAAAAATATTGTAAATTGGAACTTACTGAAATATAAAATAAAACCTAATAAAATCATTATTAAAAATTTGAAAGAAATAAATGATGACAATATCTACTGTAATAAAAAAAATTATAATAAAACATACTGTAAATACAAAGATGAATATTGTAATAGCTGTTATAGAAAAATCTAGATTGCGTTTCACTGTCTTGGTATAATAAAAGGGAAACATAGAGAATATAGAAACGTGCTCCACATTTGGGTTGGTTTTGGAGGCTCCTATGTTTTCAGAGCCTCTACATTGACCTACACAGGAAAGGCTTGTGTCATGGACGGTGTACAGGAAATAAGGCAAAGCAACATGTATAAACGACTCGCTGGATCCAAAAACTAAGGAACCAAGGGAGACCCCTGCAGAAGACCTGGCACTTTCCCTGGCTGCTCAGCCTATGCAAAGATCCGAATGGTGGAGGTTTGCATATCCACGAACCTTGACTATAAAGCCCTGAGCACCCTACAATAGTGAGGGGACACGACCACCGGCTCCCTACACAAGATACGGAGGGAGTCAGGGTCACCTGGGATCCAGCAAACAGATATTAACGGATAAAGGTACACTTAGCTTTGAAGCAAACAGGAGGACAGATCAGCGTGCACACACACTCCAGGAAGTAATATAAGCCGCTCAGAAAAGCCTTCTGGGGAAGAATTTAAAGGGAAGCAATTAACACATGACAGCTGAGAGAGGCTGACGAGAGGAGGAGCTGAATACCACAACACAGAAATTCAAGGAGGAGGTTCTGAAAGGCCTCTGTCAGAGCTTCTCAGCTGTCTGGTTGTGACAGTACCCCTCCCTCTACGAGTGGACTCCGGACACTCAGAACCCACTTTCTCAGGATGGGACCTATGGAAAGCCCTGATGAGACGAGAGGCCTTAATGTCCGTCACTGGGACCCACATCCTCTCCTCAGGACCATACCCCTCCCACTGAACAAGGTACTGAAGAGAACCGCGGACAAGACAAGAATCCACAATCCTAGATACCTGAAATTCAAGATTCCCATCAACCATAATCGGAGGAGGAGGCAAAGGCGAGGGTACAATGGGTTGAACATAAGGTTTCAATAAGGACTTATGAAAAACATTATGGATCTTCCAAGTCTGAGGAAGATCAAGATGGTATGCAACAGGATTGATGACAGACAGGATTTTGTAAGGCCCAATAAACCTAGGACCCAACTTCCAGGAGGGAACCTTCAATTTGATATTCTTGGTAGACAACCACACCAGATCACCAACATTCAGGTCCGGACCAAGCACACGTCTCTTATCTGCCACACGCTTATATCTCTCACTCATGCTCTTTAGATTATCTTGAATCTTTTGCCAAATAGATGACAAAGACGAGGAGAATCTGTCCTCATCAGGTAAACCAGAAGACCCCTCTCCCGAGAAAGTCCCAAACTGTGGATGAAACCCATATGCACCAAAAAATGGTGACTTATCAGAGGACTCCTGACGACGGTTATTTAAAGCAAACTCAGCAAGGGACAAAAAAGAACACCAATCCTCTTGATTCTCCGCCACAAAACAACGCAGATATGTCTCCAGATTCTGATTGACGCGCTCTGTCTGGCCATTCGACTGCGGGTGGAAAGCAGAAGAGAATGACAACCGAACCCCCAAGCGAGAACAGAAAGCCTTCCAGAATCTGGAAACAAACTGCGTGCCCCTATCAGAGACTATGTCTGAAGGAATACCGTGCAATTTGACAATGTGATCAACAAATGCCTGCGCCAGCGTCTTAGCATTGGGCAAACCAGGAAAAGGGATGAAATGCACCATTTTGCTAAAACGGTCCACCACCACCAGAATCACAGTCTTCCCCGAGGAACGAGGCAGGTCCGTGATAAAGTCCATGGACAGATGTGTCCAAGGACGGGAAGGAATGGGTAAGGGAAGGAGAGGACCTGATGGCCGTGAATGAGGGACTTTGGCACGAGCGCAAGTCTCGCAGGCTGCCACAAAACCCTCAACCGACTTACGAAGCGCAGGCCACCAGAATCTCCGAGCGATGAGATCCAGTGTGGCTCTTACCCCCGGGTGCCCAGCAAGGACCGTATCGTGGTGTTCTTTAAAAATCTTGTGTCTTAAAGCGAGAGGCACAAACAACCTCCCAGGAGGACAAAGATCAGGAGCCTCTGACTGGGCTGCCTGCACCTCTGCCTTCAATTCAGGAAAAAGAGCAGAGACCACCACACCTTCAGCCAAAATGGGACCCGGGTCTTCAAAATTCCCGCCTCCCGGAAAACAACGTGACAGGGCATCTGCCTTCACATTCTTAACTCCAGGGCGGAACGTGACAACAAAATTAAACCTAGAAAAGAACAACGACCATCTGGCCTGTCTCGGGTTCAGACGCTTGGCTGACTCCAAGTAGGCCAGATTTTTATGGTCAGTAAATACGGTAATAGGGTGTCTGGCTCCCTCTAGCCAATGGCGCCATTCCTCAAAAGCCAACTTGATGGCCAACAATTCCCTATCTCCCACATCGTAATTTCTCTCTGCGGAGGAGAGTTTTCTTGAGAAAAAGGCACACGGTCGCCAATTGGCAGGAGAGGAACCCTGAGACAAGACCGCCCCCACACCCACCTCAGAAGCATCAACCTCAACTATGAAGGGTAACGAAACATCAGGTTGCACCAAGATGGGAGCGGAAGCAAAACTCTCCTTGATATCAGAAAAAGCCTTACGCGCCTCTACTGACCAAGAAGAAAAATCTACCCCCTTTCTGGTCATATCAGTGAGTGGTTCAACAATAGAAGAATAATTCAAAATGAACTTCCTGTAATAATTGGCAAAGCCTAAAAAACGCATCAGCGCCTTTTGATTCTCAGGAAGCTCCCACTCAAGCACAGCGCGGACCTTCTCGGGGTCCATGCGAAAACCAGAAGCGGAGAGAAGAAACCCCAGAAATTGAATTTCTGGAACCGCAAACACACATTTTTCCAGTTTCGCATATAATTTATTCTCCCGCAGGATGAGCAAGACCTGACGTAAATGTTCCTTATGAGTTTTGAAATCGGGAGAAAAAATCAAAATGTCATCCAAATACACCAATACAAATTTTCCCATCAAATGATAAAAAATGCTGTTCACGAAATGCTGAAAAACGGCTGGGGCATTCATCAAACCAAAAGGCATAACCAAATTCTCAAAATGGCCCTCAGGGGTATTGAAGGCCGTCTTCCATTCGTCCCCTTCTCTGACCCTGACCAGGTTGTATGCCCCTCTTAAATATAATTTGGAAAAGACTTTAGCCCCAACAACCTGGTTAAATAGGTCCGGGATCAGAGGAAGCGGATAAGGGTCACGAATTGTGATATTGTTCAGCTCCCTGAAATCCAGACAAGGTCTTAAAGAACCATCTTTTTTCTTAACAAAGAAAAAACCAGTGGCAACAGGTGACTTTGAGGGTCGTATGTGTCCCTTTCTCAGACTCTCAGAGATATAAGCACGCATAGCGATCCGCTCAGGTTGGGAAAGATTGTATAAACGAGATTTAGGCAGCTTGGCGTCTGGGATGAGATTAATAGGGCAATCGTACTCCCTGTGCGGGGGCAAATCCTGAACTCCACTCTCAGAGAAGACATCCGAAAATTCAGAGAGAAAAGATGGTACAGTCTTAGTAGCAACCTCAGAAACAGATGTCATGAGGCAATTCTCTCTGCAAAAGTCACTCCAACCATTTATTTGCCTCGCTTGCCAATCAATGGTGGGGTTATGCTTAGTGAGCCAGGGTAGCCCCAACACTAGAGGAGTCGGCAAACCGCTAAGGACGAAACATGACACATCCTCAACATGAGCATCACTCACAATTAAACGGATATTGTGAACTATGCCCTTTAATGACTTCTGAGAAAGTGGAGCGGAATCGATAGCAAACACAGGAATATCCTTTCTCAAAGCGCACACCTGGAAACCATGAGTTATCGCAAAGTGATTATCAATGAGATTGACCGCTGCTCCACTATCCACAAAAATCTCACAAAAAATGTTCTTGCTCTCTAGCGCCACCCTAGCCGGCAGGACAAAACGGGAACTACAAGCAAACGGAAAACCTTCAATCTCCGCCTCAACCCTGCCAATAGTAACAGACGGAACATTTTTCAAAGATTTTTTCCTCTTTGTTTCTTTATTATACCCAGAGAACTGCCTGAATCTCCTAGAGGGACAAATATTTGCCAAATGATTAATACCTCCACAACAAAAACAAACCCTCCCATGCGGGCTGAATCTTCTATTGTCAGAAGCAATCAACCCCAGCTGCATGGGCTCCTGCTCAGAAGGGGCTGACAGCGACTGAGACCCCTGCGCAGAGAATGGGACCGCTGCACAGTCCTGGGACCGAGTATGACAGGAAGGAGAGATCTCTCCTCTCTCTCTAAGACGCCTGTCAATACGAACGGCCTGAGACATAGCAGAGTCCAAAGAAATAGGCCTTTCATGAAAGGCGAATGCATCTTTCAATCCCTCTGAAAGACCATGGCAAAATTGACTTCGGAGTGCAGCATCATTCCAACCAGTATCAGCTGCCCAACTCCGAAATTCTGAGCAGTATATTTCTGCGGATTGTTTACCCTGGCATAGGAGACGTAATCTAGACTCCGCCAGAGCAATACGATCCGGATCATCATATATCTGACCCAGGGCTAAAAAGAATTCATCCACTGAACGGAGGGGCCGTGCCCCCTCCGGCAGCGAAAAGGCCCAGGACTGAGCGTTACCCCTGAGCAGCGATATAATGATCCCCACCCTCCGTTCCTCATCTCCAGAGGAAAGGGGAAGAAGGCGAAAATGGAGTTTGCAAGCCTCTCTAAAACGCACAAAATTCTCACTACCCCCGGAGAACGTATCCGGGAGCGAGATCTTAGGCTCAGAGCAAACTCCATGAACGCCAGCTGAACCGGTCACTTGAAGCTGAGAAAAAGTCCTGCGGAGATCAGCTACCTCCAATGAAAGACCCTGGAAGCGTTCAGCCAAAAGTGAAACCGGATCCATGCTTGAGACAGTTATGGCGGCTTATAATGTCATGGACGGTGTACAGGAAATAAGGCAAAGCAACATGTATAAACGACTCGCTGGATCCAAAAACTAAGGAACCAAGGGAGACCCCTGCAGAAGACCTGGCACTTTCCCTGGCTGCTCAGCCTATGCAAAGATCCGAATGGTGGAGGTTTGCATATCCACGAACCTTGACTATAAAGCCCTGAGCACCCTACAATAGTGAGGGGACACGACCACCGGCTCCCTACACAAGATATGGAGGGAGTCAGGGTCACCTGGGATCCAGCAAACAGATATTAACGGATAAAGGTACACTTAGCTTTGAAGCAAACAGGAGGACAGATCAGCGTGCACACACACTCCAGGAAGTAATATAAGCCGCTCAGAAAAGCCTTCTGGGGAAGAATTTAAAGGGAAGCAATTAACACATGACAGCTGAGAGAGGCTGACGAGAGGAGGAGCTGAATACCACAACACAGAAATTCAAGGAGGAGGTTCTGAAAGGCCTCTGTCAGAGCTTCTCAGCTGTCTGGTTGTGACAGCTTGGCCCACCAGAGCACCAGGGGGTTCTTCAGGGGTCCCGGCTATTTCAATAATGGAAGACAACCCCATTTGAAGGTAACTTTGGAGCCAATTACTCACCACTGGGGAGTATTTCATATCGGATGATTCAGTAATAACCTATTAGATCTGACTGATGATCCGTCCTCCGTGTGCAATAATAAGGAGACCGCGGTGCAGTTAATAGTGGACGTGTTCTGTATGGATGCAAGGTGGACTTCAGAATTACCTCCTCTGGTGGGCCCAAGCTCCCCAGTACCACACCGACTATTGTTACCAAATGACAAAGAAGTAACTTGTAGCACAGTATACCCCCATATGTGGACATACAACAATACCCTCTTTGTATGTTGTATAAGGTCATGGGGTTGTCCAAGTGTCTAGACTTTTTTAACTTTCCATAGGAAACTTCTACTGACCTGCGCCCCACTGCTCCGTTTTGGCTCAATGGCTCCATCAGTGGTCTTCTGGAAGGACAGAACCACGTGCGCTAATGCAGCCACTAACCTGCCTCAGCTGTGACGTGTCCCTAAGCGACCTGCAGGGGTGCACCTAGCCTTTCTGCTGCCTGAGGCGAAAACTGAAATGGCAGCTCCTAATGCTAATCCCTTTGCCACAATGAAGGCGCTCACTTCCGCTGCCCCCCTCTTGCCCCTACCTGGTGCTGCCTCACCTGGCCTCATTGGTGGAGCCCCCCTGGCGACATGTGATACATCACCACTGAGGCCAGTTATTGGTTGCAGCCGCACATGTGACCCTGTCTGTCAGGAACTGGAAGATGAAGCCAGAGAGCTGTGATGGAGCAGGTGAGATTGGCAACAGATACAACAGGCTCTTATCAAAAGTTAAAAAAGCCTAGAAGGCTGGGGAACCCCTTTAATCTGAAAGGGCTGGTGAGGTATGTGCCTGGGTGCTGGGGGGTTGGCGACAAGTAAATCTACATTGGTCAGGGTATTTAGACAGGGCAAGGACAGAGAACTGGATCGTTACCTGGGAGAAGAAGCGCCTATCACTGTGTCCATATGTAGTGAACGTATAGAAACCAGCAGCCCCCCCCCCCGAACTTGTATATATATATACAGTCACAAATACAGTAACTCATCCACTAAAAGCATCATCCAAGATGGCTGCAGTGGTTATGCAGTAGGTCTCTATTGTTCATTTTTCTTATTAGATTAATGACACAGGAAGGAATCCATATTTCATATCTACTAAGAAGTAGAAATAATGTATTATTTTGTAGCAAATATAAAGCATGTGGAACAATATCATCATCATCATCATCATCACGCCTCAGTCAGAACCATGGGACAGTCACAAAAACTTCTGCAATGAATCCGCTGAGTAAGAACGTAGATTTACATGTTCTGTTGCTATTACTTCTATTAATACTACTACTATGCTGCAAATACTACTACTACCAATATTATTATTATATTACACTAAGCATAAATAGCTACAAATAATCATAGACCTTTTATTATATTCATTATTATATACAGTATTGATCATAATTGTACAGCTATGAAACTGTTGTACTACCGCAAATTCTGCTACTACCACTGCTACCATTACTACTACCACTACTACTACCACTGCTACCAATGCCAATATCACTACCACTACTTCTACTACCAATACCAATATCACTACCACTACTTCTACTACCACTGCCATTACTACTACCATTAGTACTACTACTACCACCACCACTACTATTACTACCACTAAAAATACCGCTATCACTACTAATAATACCACTGCTATTACTACTCCCACTAGTACTACTACTAAGACCACTACTATCACTACCACTACTACTATCATTGCTACTACTATTACTACTGCTATTATTGTCACAACTACTACTACCACCATCACTACCACTACTACTATTACTTCTAATAACACCACCACTACTACTACTAATTCTGCCACTACTACTACCACTACCACTACTACCACTACTACTACCACTACTACTACCACTACTACCACTACTACTACCACTATCACTACTACTACTACCACTATCACTACTACTACCACTGCTATTATACTACGAATAAGTAAATACAAATAAACTCTATAAGAAAAAGCATTTTTAGAAATGTGCACGAGGCCTTAAGAGATTGAGATTTTTTCTATTTTTACTTGTTTTTATTTCACATAAAGTTGCTTTACGTCTTTTACGGTGACGGGGGCACTTACTTTCTGTTTGGAGGATGCCGCTATAAAAAAACGCTAATTTCCGTTTTGTTGTTGAAAACATCAGCGTCGTCCGAGACATTACGCTTCTCCTTTGTGACGCTCGCGCTGTTATCTTTTCTTTCCTCTTTGTTTTCTGCGCTGTTCTGACCTTTCAGTGATTTGCACCGTGGCTTTGGCTGACATTCACTTTCTCTGAGGGTCTTTAGATCAGAATGAGATAAGACGGAATAAACTGATAACATCACAAAACCTTTACTTCTGTGTGTAATTTTTTACTATTTTTGACCTTCTTTGACCCAAGGGTGGACTATTATTGAAGCAGGCCCTTCCACTTGTTATGGGGCTGATTGAAGGGTTGGGGGGATGGGGTACAGTTTAGATTGGCCGATCCTCAGGGTCAGAATGGGATAAAATACAAACCTTTACCCACCGATCCCCCGTCACTGACATTCCGACGCTGGGGGAATTCATCCATTCTGCCCAAATTTTTTAAATTTTCCCATGGAAACTGCCTTTAAGCTTCTCATCACAAATACAAATTCACAAAAACATCATCAAGGAGCAAAGCAGCGCTTCTCAAGAGGGAAGGAAACGCTAGTGCTGCCTGTAGGTGGGTATCCTGTAAGCCCAAGTCTAACCCATTAAAGGGATTATTCCACAAATTAAAACAAATTAATACTTGTGGAGTAATGTGCACCATATATCAATGCAAAAACATTGCTCTGTAGTATAATTTTAAGCTTATTTCCAGACAATTTCTTTTGTATGGGGTTAGGAATGAAAAATCTGTCTCGTCCACTTCTGACCCACTTCTTCCTGTTTACAAAGTGGCTTTCATAAATAATCTGAGAAGTCTTCTGCACATCCAGGAATGAGAAAAGGATCCTTTACAACTGTGTCTTATCCAACAAAGCTCTTAACCACAGATGGCGCTCGCCTCTGGGTCTGACCTCAAAAACACTGAGATTAGAATGGCAGTATTATAGCAGTTATATTCTTGTACACAGGAGGCAGTAATATAGCAGTTATATTCTTGTACATAGGAGGCAGTATTATAGTAGTTATATTCTTGTACATAGGAGGCAGTATTATAGTAGTTATATTCTTGTACATAGGAGCAGCATTATAGTAGTTATATTCTTGTACATAGGAGCAGTATTATGGGCCTAAAACAGGCTACTGGGGGAGACTTTGCCAGCACCATCCTCATGTTTATCCCTTATGGCTGTAATTATCATGCCCTCTGGTAATGTTCTATCCACGCCTTCCCTATTGAACATCGGTAGCTAAGTATCGCTTCATTTTCACCATCTATATTATTAATCACATCTACATCTTAATTGGACTCTGTTCGTTTTTTTATCTACCTCCTGATGAGCCTGATTGTATACAGGCGAAACGCGTCGTGGTATATATGTATCAAGATGTGCATAATTTAAAAACGTGCGTATTGTACTCGTGAGTGGGATGGTGATTTCCGTATTATCTGAAACTCTCTCTCACTCCTATAATATAATTGTGAATCTCATCCCTATTTTTCTAATCCTCTGGAAGGGGTAGGTGGTGACCCCATCTACACTTAACCACCCTCCATTCCTGATTTATCGTTATTTTAATATTTTTCCCTGGCTAGGGTCAACCTAGGGATTTGTTTAGTTTTTAGGTTCGGGGACAGGGAACCTCCACCATCAGGGGGTCACCCTGGGCTGAGCAGTCTTTTGAGGGCCTTGTAGGGTAAACAGTTTGTCTGCCCTGCCCCTTCTCTCAGACCTTGTCTCACTACTATCTATTATCTTTATTAATAATTTGACTGGATCCTCGAACTTCCAAAACCTACTGACGTATTGTATCACTAGTAAATGTTATGTGTAGGGGCTACTACTCCCCGGTCATAAGAAATATATATATACAAATTCTTGTGAAATTGTAGCACACTCTGTTGGTATATACATACCTATACCCAGATAATCACTAATAAAGGTATTTTTAAAAATCACTAATTCTAAAAAGTAAAATCAGTATTATAGTAGTTATATTCTTGTACATAGGAGCAGTATTATAGTAGTTATATTCTTGTAACATAGGAGCAGTATTATAGTAGTTATATTCTGGTACATAGGAGGGCAGTATTATAGTAAGTATATTCTTGTACATAGGAGCAGTATTAATAGTAGTTATATTCTTGTACATAGGAGCAGTATTATAGTAGTTATATTCTTGTACATAGAGCAGTATTATAGTAGTTATATTCTTGTACATAGGAGGCAGTATTTATTAGGAGCATAAGTTATATTCTTGTACATAGGAGCAGTATTATAGTAGTTATATTCTTGTACATAGGAGCAGTAATTATAGGTAGTTATATTCTTGTACATAGGAGCAGTATTATAGTAGTTATAATTCTTGTACATAGGAGCAGTATTAAGTAGTTATATTCTTGTACCTAGGAGCAGTATTATATTCAGTATATTCCTGTACATAGGAGCAGTATTATAGCAGTTATATTCTGTACATAGGAGCAGTAATTTATAGTATTATATTCCTTGTACATAGGAAGTCATATATAGTAGTTAATATTCCTGCACATAGGAGGCAGTATTATAGTAGTTATATTCTTGAACATAGGAGCAGTATTAATTAGTTTATATTCTTGTACATAGGAATCAGTATTATAGTAGTTCTAGTCTTGTACATAGGAGGTCAGGATTATAATAGTTATATTATTGTACATATAAGAATTATTAGAGTAGGAATAGGCTTGTACATATGGCAGTATTCTAGTAGTTATATTATTTTACTAGGACAGTATTATAGTAGTTATATTCTTGTACATAGGAGGCAGTATTATAGTAGTTATTCTTGTACATAGGGGCAGGATTATAATATTATAATTATTGGTACATATGAAGCATTATTATATAGAATAGTCCTTGTGTACATATGGCAGTATTCTAGTAGTTATATTATTGTACATAGGAGCAGTATTAATAGTCGTAATAGTCTTGTACATAGGGGCAGTATTAAGTATTTATTCTTGTACATAGGAGCAGTATTATAGTAAGTTATAATTCTTGTACATAGAGCAGTATTATAGTAGATATATTCTTGTACATAGGAGCAGTATTATAGTAGTTATATTCTTGTACATAGGAGGTATTATAGTAGTTATATTCTTGTACATAGGAGCAGTATTATAGTAGTTATATTCTTGTACATAAGCAGTATTATAGTAGTTATATTCTTGTACATAGGAGCAGTATTATAGTAGTTATATTCTTGTACATAGGAGCAGTATTATAGTAGTATTCTTGTACATAGGAGCAGTATTATAGTAGTTATATTCTTGTACATAGGAGCAGTATTATAGTAGTTATATTCTTGTACATAGGAGCAGTATTATAGTAGTTATATTCTTGTACATAGGAGCAGTATTATAGTAGTTATATTCTTGTACATAGGCAGATTATATAGTTATATTCTTGTACATAGAGCAGTATTATAGTAGTTATATTCTTGTACATAGGAGCAGTATTATAGTAGTTATATTCTTGTACATAGGAGCAGTATTATAGTAGTTATATTCTTGTACATAGGAGCAGTATTATAGTAGTTATATTCTTGTACATAGGAGCAGTATTATAGTAGTTATATTCTTGTACATAGGAGCAGTATTATAGTAGTTATATTCTTGTACATAGGAGCAGTATTATAGTAGTTATATTCTTGTACATAGGAGCAGTATTATAGTAGTTATATTCTTGTACATAGGGAGTATTATAGTAGATTTTCTTGTACATAGGAGCAGTATTATAGTAGTTATATTCTTGTACATAGGAGCAGTATTATAGTAGTTATATTCTTGTACATAGGAGCAGTATTATAGTAGTTATATTCTTGTACATAGGAGCAGTATTATAGTAGTTATATTCTTGTACATAGGCAGTATTATAGTAGTTATATTCTTGTACATAGGAGCAGTATTATAGTTATATTCTTGTACATAGGAGCAGTATTATAGTAGTTAATTCTTGTACATAGGGCAGTATTATAGTAGTTATATTCTTGTACATAGGAGCAGTATTATAGTAGTTATATTCTTGTACATAGGAGCAGTATTATAGTAGTTCTATTCTTGTACATAGGAGGCAGTATTATAGTAGTTATATTCTTGTACATAGGAGCAGTATTATAGTAGTTATATTCTTGTACATAGGAGCAGTATTATAGTAGTTATATTCTTGTACATATGAAGCAGATTATAAGTAGTTATATTATTGTACATATGAAGCAGGTATTATAGTAGTAATAGTCTTGTAACATAGGAGGCAGTATTATAGTAGTTATATTCTTGTACATAGGGCTAGTATTATAGTAGTTTATATTCTTGTACATAGGGGCAGTATTATAGTAGTTATATTCTTGTCACATAGGGCAGTATTATAGTAGTTATATTCTTGTACATAGGGACAGTGTTATAGTAGTTATATTCTTGTACATAGGAGGCAGTATTATAGTAGTTATATTCTTGTACATAGGAGGCAGTATTATAGTAGTTATATTCTTGTACATAGGAGCAGGTATATAGTAGTTATATTCTTGTACATAGGGAGCAGTATTATAGTAGTTATATTCTTGTACATAGGAGCAGTATTATAGTAGTTATATTCTTGTACATAGGAGCAGTATTATAGTAGTTATATTCTTGTACATAGGAGCAGTATATTAGTAGTTATATTCTTGTACATAGGAGCAGTATTATAGTAGTTATATTCTTGTACATAGGAGCAGTATTATAGTAGTTATATTCTTGTACATAGGAGCAGTATTATAGTAGTTATATTCTTGTACATAGGAGCGTATTAAGTAGTTATATTCTTGTACATTTTTTTTTTAGGAGCAGTTATTATAGTAGTTATATTCTTGTACATCAGGAGCGGTATTATAGTAGTTATATTCTTGTACACTAGAGGACAGTATTATAGTAGTTATATTCTTGTACATAGGGACAGTGTTATAGTAGTTATATTCTTGTACATAGGAGCAGTATTATAGTAGTTATATTCTTGTACATAGGAGGCAGTATTATAGTAGTTATATTCTTGTACATAGGGCAGTATTATAGTAGTTATATTCTTGTACATAGGGGCAGTATTATAGTAGTTATATTCTTGTACATAGGAGCAGTATTATAGTAGTTATATTCTTGTACATAGGAGCAGTTATTATAGTAGTATATTCTTGTACATAGGAGCAGTATTATAGTAGTTATATTCTTGTACATAGGAGCAGTATTATAGTAGTTATATTCTTGTACATAGGAGCAGTATTATAGTAGTTATATTCTTGTACATAGGAGCATGTATTATAGTAGTTATATTCTTGTACATAGGAGCTGTATATAGTAGTTATATCTTGTACATAGGAGCAGTATTATAGTAGTTATATTCTTGTACATAGGAGCGGTATTATAGTAGTTATATTCTTGTACACAGGAGGCAGTATTATAGTAGTTATATTCTTGTATATAGGAGCAGTATTATAGTAGTTATATTCTTGTACATAGGAGCAGTATTATAGTAGTTATATTCTTGTACATAGGAGCAGTATTATAGTAGTTATATTCTTGTACATAGGAGGCGGTATTATAGTAGTTATATTCTTGTATATAGGAGCAGTATTATAGTAGTTATATTCTTGTATATAGGAGCAGTATTAAAGTAGTTTTTTTCTTATACATAGGAGGCAGTAATATAGTAGCATTATAGGTATTTTTACTTTTAAGAAATAGTGACTTTTAAAAATACCTTTATTAGTGATCATGTGGGTATAGGTATGTATATACCGACAGAGTGTGCTACAATTTCACAAGAATTTAAATATAAATATTTCTTATGACCGGGGAGTAGTGACCCCTAACACAAAACATCTAGTGATACGATACGTCAGTAGGTCTAGGAAATTCGAGGATCCAATCCACAAAATCAAAATAATAAATAATGAGACAGGGTCTGAGGAAAAAGGCAGGGCAGACACAATGCCTTCCCTACAGGGCCCTCAAAAACTGCTCAGCCCAGGGTGACCCCCTGATGGTGGGGGTTCCCTGTCCCCGAACCTTAGACTAAACAAATCCCTAGGTTGACCCTAGCCAGGGAAAGATATAAAATAACTGATAGATATAATCACAATAAATCGGGGATGGAAGGTGGTTTAGTATAAATAGGGTCGCCACCTGCCCCTTCCGAAAATTTAGAAATAGAGATAAGATTCACAATTAGGTTATCAGAGTGAGAAAGGTTTCCTGGAAATACGGAAATCACCATTCCACTCGTCAGTACAATACGCACGTTTTCAAAAAAATACACATCTTAATACATATACCACGACGCGTTTCGCCTGTATACAATCAGGCTCATCAGGAGGTAGGTAGAAAAACGGACAGAGTCCAATTAAGATGCAGATGTGATTAATGATAAATAGATGGTACAATGAAACGATACTTAGCTACCGATGTTCAATAGGGAAGGCGTAGATAGGACATTACCGTAGGGCATGATAGTTACAGCCATAAGGGATATACATGGTAATGGTGCTTGGCAAAGTCTCCCCCAGTAGCCTATTTTGGGCCCATTATAGGTAGTTTCTATTTGTGAGCCAGGGTCTGGGTTAGGTGTGTGTGTGTGATACTGTATAAGTAACTTTAAATCAGAATATAGCTCTGAAACACAGAGATGCCAGGAGCCCACCACATCCCACCCACACACATATTACACAGAGAACATGGTTGCATATTCCTGTACCATGTATCTGATGATTTTATCTTTGTTCCTTTTCCTTTAGGTTTGAAGTGTTGAACGACACTATTAAACCTTTCTGGGGTCATGCTGCATTGTCTTGGATTGCACCTGGATTTCCTTAGGACAGCAGATTAAACCTATTGTGTGACCATAAGTGGTCTTCCAGTTTTAGGTCAGTAAAGCTAAATCATTGCATTATGAAATTCTTTCTAACGTTCTAAGTGAGCCAGTGAATAAGAAAATTCTAAAACCTGCATAGACCTCACACATTTCAGATAATTACAATCCTATCAAGGTTTTTCAACCTCTGAGAGCTAAACAGTTTGGGCTCAATCTACAGTATAGCTTGCATTCAGCCTCTCAGTGTAACGATGCCTTTCACTAACAGCAGAGATATTCCAAATATTACGAAATTTAAACATAATAATACTTTTACAAAGCCAAAGAACTTTTCAATATGCAATTATTATTAATAATATTAATTATTAATAATAATAATATAATTATTATTGTTTTATTCTTATGACACTTGAAAACCCCTTTAACAGCGCATGCAAGGTACTGTTAAATTACAAATACATCCCTGCTACATATGTATAAGACACACAAGATCGAGGAATACTGAAGGAAAAGACATTTGGCTAAGGGCTCATGCACACCACCGTATGGTCGACAGGACTTTTTTTTTTCCGTCATACATAATGGAAGAAAACGGAAGCGTTATTTGTGCCCATAGACATGTATTAGGACGGAGCAAAACGGAATGTCTCTTAAAGGGTTCAGTTTTGCATTCCGTCATAAAATTCCATTATAACCCTGTTATAACCAAACAGTATAACAGAATTACATACGCTGATGCGTACTCCCCCTAACTAACGTACAGAATCCGTTCTTTTTTTACAGGATCAATTTTTTTTTTTCTATGAAACGGTGATGTGAACTCTCACTCAAAGGGGTTGTCTGGGTTCAGAGCTGAACTTGAACCCCTCCGGCCCCCCTGATATGAGCATGTCATTTTATGCTCAGATGCCCTCCTTTTGCCCTGCGCTGAATCGCGCAGGGCAAAGGCTTTTTTAGGAGATACAGTGACGTACCGGGCTCTCCATGGGTAAAGCATGGCGGATGCTTCTGCTCTGCAGTGAGCCCAGTGACATCACTGGCACTAATGGGCGGGCTTTAGTGCTGCCCTAGCCTGTAAAACGGCTAGGGCAGCGCTAAAGGCCGCCCATCAGTTTTGGTGACGTCACTGGGAACACTTCTAGGAGGAAGCCTCCACCTAGCAGTGTAATAATATAAACAAAAAAGGGAGAGCATCGGATCATGACATGAGGGGTGAAGATAGGGATACACCCGGGTTCAGCTCTGAACCCGGACAACCCCTTTAATTTTGCCATCCACTAATAACCTGTAAGTCCCAGTGTTTTACCATTACCTGTAGTAATAGAATGTATTTTCTTGTCCCAGTTTGTGCATCTACTTGTATGATGTGTTGCTATCATACATGTCTCATGTGGGTAGTAAGATAAAGCATCCGAATGGAGGTGGGGCGCGCCGTCTTGTATTGGTTTGTGTGCAGCATGCATTTACTTAAAGGGCTAGGCTGGCATTGAGTTATGTTATGTGTGGGTGGATGAGAATATTTCTTCTGGAGGGATGTGGTGGGTTTCGAGCAGGTTTGAGGCTTGCCAGAAATACGCTCTGATTTACCCTTCACTTCCTAACTTAACCGAGACCCCCAGAGCAATTATAAATCTCATTGAAGCTGCAAGAGCAACTCATGAACCGTCATGGTTGATGTCCCATCTTAAAGGGGGTGGATTTTTTTTATAACTGCATCTAATGAAAAATTTTGTATAACCGCTGAGTTATTCAATACATTTTATCTGTATAGCACCACTTATTCTTTTCCTCATTTCTCTGTCCACCACTGCTGAGGTGGTCGCACATACTCAGCTTCATCTTTTAACTGCCACCAGCCAGATTTACTGTTAGAAGCTGACACTTATAGGGAGGGATCTGCAGCAGAAAGGACCCCCCCTTCCCCCGAATTGTGATAGTGAGTGAGCTGCAGCAGAAAGGACAAGTCCCCTGAGCTATGCTAGCGACAGCATTGCAGAAGAAAGGATATGCCCCTGTGCTGTGATGGGAGATGAGGGAGAGAACTGCAGCATTAAATACACATCTTTGATCTGGAGAGAGCTGCAGCAGAAAGGATACACCCCCTGAGAAAGGACACACCCCCTGAGCTGCCATTGTGAAATAAATTATGCAGATCAACTGGAGAAATGAACAGGAGGTCTCTGGACCTATGTGAGGTATAGGGCTTGTTTTGGATTTGTTATAAAGAGATTATCATGAACTATATGATGTCTGATTTTTGTTTTTAACATCAATCATGGGATAACCCCTTTAAAGGCTATGTTCACCTTTGGGGACAATTTGTTTTATGATTGTATTTTACTCATTTGGGGCTAAACATTATTTTTTCAATTGGCCTTTATTAAAAATATTGAGCCGTTCTGTCACAAACGGTTAACTGTCTAGCTGTGTGCATCCTACTTTTAATTTGTGCTGGTCATCTAATAAACCTTATCTCTAAACGAGGTCATAAACACTTATTTAGGCCACATTCTTATCAGTAAGATAAGAACTGTGCTATAAGGAGTGTTTATAAGGTCAGAGAGCAGAGATAAGGAGCCCGTCAGCTCCCTGCCTGACGAAGCAGAGAATAAATATTCAGATTCTGCTAGTAGAGCATCCCAGCCCTGTACAGAGAAAAGGACTCCATATTGTTTATAAAGACCAATTGAAAACATTATTTTCAGCTCAAAAATTGCCACAAAAGGTGTCCATAGCCTTTAATTTGACTTTCTTCTCCACTCGAACACTTGCATATATCCCTCAGCAATGGTCAAGGATTGAGAAAAGGATGTGGCAGTACACCACTGTGGAGGCAGCCCTTGCAAAAACAATTTAGGGTTTCCTTCCTAGTGCAAATCTTGGAATAAGACTCTGGATGAACAACAAACCTAAGATTTGTAAGCATTGTGTTGTCTCTGCAGAGTTCTGGAACAGATGTAGAGGAGAGCACGGTGCCCCTCAATCAATATTTGGCCCAGGCATACACCTACCACCCAGACCAGTTTATCAAGTGCGACCAGTCCTGTGCTACAGATGTTTAATGCTGTGGAGCAACTGTTGCAGGTTAAATATTTACATATATAAGCAGCAACCCAACCAACCTGGGGTGTAACTACAATTCATAGGGACCCATAGTAAAATAAGATGGGGACCTCAGCACCAGGTGTAGGCATAGAAGCATAACAAGCAATAATAAAGGTATATATAATATCACCATATACAGAAAGCCCACATTATAGTCACCATATTGTTATTCCCCCGCCAAAAGGTACAAGGTTCTTGCACCTGATAAGGCCCCTCAAACTCTGTGCCCCATAGCAAGTGCTGAGGCTGCTATGGCTATAGTTATCTCCATACAGCCAACCCAGAACTGGATCACCTACAAATGTTACGTTTATCGGAAATAAAATTGAGCATGATACAGTTATGATTTTTCTCTAATTTCTTGGAATTTATGTCATTCAAGAAAACACAATTGAAGTGTTTCCACAAGAGTCAATGGTAAGAGGCAGACACCCACACACAACTCCAAGGTTGACCCTGACTCAGCTGTGTGTCGTCATTGCTCAATGTCAAGTTTTATGGATGATTAATGTTCTAGTTCTCCTCCAGCTTTCTCTATATTTTGACTTCTATGTAAGGCTCAGTTCATATTTGCCTTGTGGCTCTGCCATATCCATCACACAAAGGTCACCAATGGCACCTGATGACCACCGTTGAGATTTAATGAGATCCTGTTGAGTTCAGCCAAGGATCCATCGATTTGACATGAGAAACTCTAAAGTTGGAAGTTTGGTGTTTTTTCCACTCAGATTTGCAGATTTAACATGTTCTAGAGCATTCAAAGCTCTAGAAGTTCCAGTAGTCCAGGGCTAATTTCTGGCACATAACTGAAGGGTAACCTGGGATTTTACAAGACGAGAATCCGAAAACTGGGCAGTGATATTTCTGGGGTAAGCTGTTTAATCCCCGTGATGTAACCTATGTAAATGCATGGACAGGTGTGGTCCACCAGAGGGTCTTCTCCGTTCTAACTCATAGAACAGAGTCTCGAAGAACCGTGAAGATAATTTACAGGGCGAATGTAAATCACCCCATTGTTCTTGCTCACACATCAATTCACTTTTCTGCATATTTTTTTTACACAAACACTCTGCTCCTTCACTTTAACTTGTGGTTTCGCCACTTGTGCAGGTAACTTACGATTTCTGTCTACCCCCATATACCCTGGGACATTGACTGCGGAAGGAGGGGGCGGATGAAGCCCACAAACCACATCAGACCCTTTATCTCCATCTCTGTCTGGTAAAAACACATGTTTCTTGAATGAAGGTATTTCAAGGTGTAGCTCAGTCTTGCTGCACATATACATAAAGTTCATGTCTTCATGTAACTCTTTACATTTTTTAAGGACTTTGAAAGTCCTTGGTTCTCCTTGTGTAGATCTAGGGAGTTGTCCAGGCAAAGCTCGCCAAAAAAAAGTATGCAACTTAGCTCTCTTCCAGAAGGAACACAAGTGTCTTTCTGGTGCCATCTATAGGTAGCTGCCCTTTAAGTCAATGCCCTTCTTGAAACATGACGAGGAATATCAGTCAAACCAGAGACATTTATATGTAGACCACAAAAGAGCTGTGGGTCTCTTTGGTTTGGCTGATATTGTTTGTCATATTTCAAGGCTCTTTAATGAGTTGGACATTGACTGACTTACACGATAGCTTCCCATAGCTGGTACTAGATTGACAGTTTTCTTCCTACTAGATGAAAGCTAATTTACATACTTAAAAGAGATACCGTAGTCCAGTTTGAAAACTGTTCTTATAATTAGGATTCTTCTTGAAGTATACCTGAGTTTTTTAAAAAAAAGTTTGCATAATGGTTGTGCTTCTTTGTACAATCATAAGTGTGAAGGAACAGGTCTTTTTCGGGCTTCCTAATGCTTTTTTCAGCCATATTATTCTCTGTTTCCAGCACACAGAGAGATGCATTTCTCTCAGAAGCAGGATGTCTCTCCCTTCTGTGAAGTCTGCCAGCACTGTACTGCTATGGCGTCCTTTCCTGTACTTCGCACTATGTTTGTTTTTAGCACCGGAGCTCACAGAACAGATGAGGAGGGATAAGTCACACTAAGTGTCCATTCACACGTCCGTAGTGTATTGCGGATCCGCAATACACCCGGCCGGCACCCCCATAGAACTGCCTATTCTTGTCCGCTATTGCAGGCAAGAATAGGGCATGTTCTATTTTTTTCTGGAGCCGCGGACCGGAAGTTTGGGGCCACGCTCCGGAAATGCGGATGTGGACAGCACACTGTGTGCTGTCCGCATCCATTCCTGCCCCATAGAGAATGAATGGGTCCGCACCCGTTCTGCAATTATCTGTAATGGGTGCGGACCCATACATTCTACATTCTACGGACGTCTGAATGGAGCCTTACAGACACACAGGTTGCTCTTATGAATTCAGAAGCAGTGTAGTAGCAGTTCTTTTATCAGGCTCAGACTCTCAGCTAGCTCTGACATGCCCCCACTTTCTCTTAGCCGTCTTCTGAGTCTCTGTTACCAGGGATTTTGTCTGACAACAGGCAGTGGACTGCAACTTAGTTGGAAGTGAGACTCCTAGTGGCCATAATTGTACTCCTTTTTTAAGGTGAATGCAGGCAGATTTTTTAAATGAAGTGATTTAGAAATGTACTAGTTACATCATTCTCTGTTAAATGAAATGCAATTGTGTGAAAGTACAGGGACTCTTTAAACATGCTAATCACATTGGAGATAAATACTGGGGTTCTTCACCTTCACCTCTCCTGCCATGTTTTCACGGGCAGGTTGTTTCTATATTGGCAGGAAATTTAGTATTATTAAGGCACCGTACAGCAGATATTTGGGGACTGGATGTCACTATCATGTAGGTACCATATATCAGTATTTTTTGGCACCGTATGTGGTATTACTTAAGAATAATATGGCACAATATTCTAGGTAGTGTAATGATGCTGGTTGTTCATGGGCCCACAGAACTGCAGTTCACATATAGCAGCCCGGTACTCGGATACCACCAGGACTTTTAGAGAAGGGCTGAACTGTACAAAGATCAGATGGTCACAAGAAACATATATGAAGCACAAGTCAACACTACAGACAATGATGGACTAAAATAAACTTACCTATAGATGATAAGAACTGAATATTGATAGCCATGGATGGAGAGGTAGAGGTCCATCAATGTAGTAGATGGGAGATGACATACAGGTTGGAGGTGGATGAATGATCCTGGTATAAAATAACTTCAACTAAGGGCTCTTTCACACCTGCGTTCTTTTCTTCCGGCATAGAGTTCCGTCGTCGGGGCTCTATGCCGGAAGAATCCTGATCAGTTTTATCCTAATGCATTCTGAATGGAGTGAAATCCGTTCAGGATGCATCAGGATGTCTTCAGTTCAGGACCGGAACGTTTTTTGGCCGGAAAAAATACTGCAGCATGCTGCACTTTTTGCTCCGGCCAAAAATCCTGAACACTTGCCGCAAGGCCGGATACGGAAACGTCGTTTCGGCGCATTACCGGATCCGACGTTTAGCTTTTTCTGAATGGTTACCATGGCTGCCGGGACGCTAAAGTCCTGGCAGCCATGGTAAAGTGTAGTGGGGAGCGGGGGAGCAGTATACTTACCGTCCGTGCGGCTCCCGGGGAGCTTCAGAGTGACGTCAGGGCTCCTCACGCGCATGGATGACGTGATTGCATGGCACGTCATCCATGCGCATGGGGCGCTCTGACGTCATTCTGGAGCGCCCCGGGAGCCGCACGGACTGTAAGTATACCGCTCCCCCGCTCCCCACTACTACTAGGGCAACCAGGACTTTAATAGCGTCCTGGCTGCCATAGTAACACTGAACGCATTTTGTAGACTGATCCGTCTTCAAATGCTTTCAGTACACTTGCGGTGTTACGGATCCGGCGGGCACTTCCAGCAAATGGAGTACACGCCGGATCCGGACAACGCAAGTGTGAAAGAGGCCTAAGACAAACCAAAAAAACAACTCAGCAAATAAACAAACTTCAATGCTCACAGTAATGAAAACCAGAGGTCCACAGGTCCCAGGTTACACTGATAAAACACAATGGACAAAAACAAGTAACTGAATATGGAAAGAAATGCACAGAGCATGCACTTTCCCCAGCAGCCGGAGAAGAAAACAAGGCCTGGCTATATAAAGGCTCAGCAATCAACAACTCCACCGAAATTAACCAGGACAAGCTGAAAGATGGAAAGGGTTTGAAAAGAAGCAAGGGCCTTCTGGACCCAGGCTGGACTACATGCTGACACCATACTGTGGGATAATACCCACCTAATAGAACTAAAAGAAATATGAACAAGAGTTTTGGTGGAAGCATGGAGTCTATAAACTGGGCCAGATATGGAGATATGGCGATATAATATTATATGAAGATCTTAGAAAGGAGTATGGTCTGGGTAATACAGAACTGTGGTTTTTCAACCTACAAATAAAACAAGTATTGAGAAAGCTGCTGGGGCGGGGTACATTGATATCTACCCTTCCGCAGCCGCTAGTTAACATTTCTGGTTTAAAAACAGGGGGGAAATTATTTTCCAAAATATATCCATGTTTGTTACAACAAAAGACTAAGAAGATAGCAGTAAACAGCGTAATGCATAAATGGCAAGATGCTATAAACCCCCAGCGAGAAGAGTACTGGGATATGGCTATACAGGGGAAAAATAGGATTTCAAAGAATTTTTCCCATAGAATCACCCAATTCAACATATTATATCGCCTCTATTACTCCCCCAAGTTTTTAATGAAGTGTTATAGACCCAAAGTCTTTAGATGTTTAAAGTGTGGGGAGATAGGGTTGGATGATGTTCATATACTTTGGACATGCCTAAAGATCCAAGAGTTCTGGGGAAAGGTCAGAGATAGAATAGAGCAATCCCATCGGATCAAAGTCCCTAGCCAATTCGAGATAGGTATACTGGGAGTGATGGGGGAAATGGATATCTCCCAATATCGAGAAATAGCTTCCAAATTACTTTTCCAGGCTAGGAAGTGTATTATCCGACATTGGGGAGGTAGTGCTGTACCCACGATCATGGAATGGGAGAATTTGGTTAGAACTTCACTGGTTTGTGAGGAAGCTCATCTGGTAAACAACAAGAAGAAATATAGATTTTCTAGAATATGGCAGAAATGGTTGGTATAGGGACCTGTTCTGAGACGAGGGGAAATACCAGCTTTGGAACCTTTAATTAGAATCCTACAAATGATATGTTGGAGCCGGGCGGTGGAGGCGAGAGAGAGGATAACTAGAGTGTGTTTATTTTTTATTTATTTTTTTTTTCTTGAGGAAAGCGGCCAACGAATAAGGGGGTAGGGTGGGATATGTATGTCTTATTAAATGATATTAAATTAAATGTTTGTAAAAATTTATTTTGTATGTTAAAAAACAATAAAGATAAAAAATAAAAAAACAGGACAAGCTAAACCCAGATTCAGATGCACTGCAGTTGTATAGCAATTAGTATTACTCTCTCTTTCCTTCCGTTCTAAGAATTTTACAGCTACCCCCGACGCATATGTTTTAAGCAAGGCCCTTCGCAGACCTTGGTCCTGTCCTGACCCTATGTACTTATTGTTTATTTACAGTGCATCATTACAGAGCTACAGCTTCTTGCCATGATGGAGAAATTATGCGGAATCTGCTTAACCTTCTTTTATGTCCAAATATGTGAGTCATATATGAATGGTGAAATATAATAAACACATGTAAATACAATAAATGAGGTATCCCACCTGCATCACTGATTTAGGGGCTGCTGGTCATTGATGAGCCCCCATTATATAATCGAAGAAACATACCATTATATACCTATATACCATTTATACTGTCAGCGGCCCATGCTCTCCTCTCTACATTGGACCATCTAATGTGTATGGGGTTCCCCCGATAAAGATGGGGCAAGTTGGCTTTCAACTGCCTAATCATTTTGTTCTCGGGGAGATAAGGCAGTGCCACGCGTTTGCCAATAGCATTCTTCCCTCTCCCATTCCCTATATATGCATGCTCGGCCTATTTATGTATGGGAGGATCGGGAGAGATAGCATTCAGCCGAACAAGCCTTAGGCCGACAGTTATAGTCGGACCCATGTAGCCTATCTTCACACATTTCCATAGACCCTTCAAGCCTAGTGGGCCCAGATTTTGCCTGGTGCCAGCCCCAAGACTGCCCAATCTATCAGATGTTTGAAATATCGATTAATTTTTTTTCAGGTCTCTCATTGGCATCCAACGATAAAGTCGTCACTGAGGTTGGAAAAAAAGTATCACTGCCTTGTGGTAAAGAAACTAATGGAGATATCGAATGGTTTCGGAATGAAAGGGTCTTAATAAAATACACAAAAGGCAACAAATATTATGGCCCTAAAGTAGAAGGTAAAACTAATAGAGTTATAGACTATTGCCCCCTCCCCCCTTAGATCAGGGAGTGATAGGAGAGGTGTCAACTGAGCATTATCTGTGTGTATAATGTTGCTATTCAATTGTCTCTAGGCCTCTAATAGTACAGAACTGTGATTAACCCCTTAGGGACACAGCCTTATTTCACCTTAAGGACCAGGCCATTTTTTGCAAATCTGACCCCTGTCACTTTAAGTGCTGATAACTTTAAAACGCTTTGACTTATCCAGGCCGTTCTGAGATTGTTTTTTCGTCACATATTGTACTTCATGACACTTGTAAAATGAAGTAAAAAAAAAAAATTTTTTTGCACAAAATAATACCTAATTTACCCCAAATTTTCAAAAATTAGCAAATTTCAAAGTTTCAGTTTCTCTACTTCTGTAATACATAGTAATACCCCCAAAAATTGTGATGACTTTACATTCCCCATATGTCTACTTTATGTTTGTAGCATTTTGGGAATGATATTTTATTTTTTGGGGATGTTACAAGGCTTAGAAGTTTAGAAGCAAATTTTGAAAATTTTCAGAAATCTTCAAAATCCCACTTTTTATGGACCAGTTCAGGTTTGAAGTCATATTGTGAGGCTTAGATCATAGAAACCTCCCAAAAATGACCCCATCTAAGAAACTACACCCCTCAAGGTATTCAAAACTGATTTTACATACGTCGTTAACCCTTTAGGTGTTGCACAAGAGTTATTGGCAAATGGGGATGAAATTTGAGAATTTAATTTTTTTGTCTAATTTTACATTTTAACCCATTTTTTCCACTAACAAAGCAAGGGTTAACAGCCAAACAAGACTGTATCTTTATTGCCCTGACTCTGCCGTTTACAGAAACACCCAATATGTGGCCGTAAACTACTGTACGGCCACACAGCGGGGCGTAGAGTGAAAGGTGCGCCGTTTGGTTTTTGGAAGGCTGATTTTTATGGACTGGTTTATTTACACCATGTCCCATTTGAAGCCCCCTGATGCACCCCTAGAACAGAAACTCCCTAAAAGTGACCCCATCTAAGAAAGTACACCCCTCAAGGTATTCAAAACTGATTTTACATACATTTTTAACCCTTTAGGTGTTGCACAAGAGTTATTGGCAAATGGGGATGAAATTTGAAAATTTCATTTTTTTGCCTTATTTTCCATTTTAACCCATTTTTTCCACTAACCAAGCAAGGGTTAACAGCCAAACAAGACTGTATATTTATTGCCCTGACTCTGCCGTTTACAGAAACACCCCATATGTGGCCGTAAACTACTGTACGGCCACACAGCGGGGCGTAGAGTGAAAGGTGCGCCGTTTGGTTTTTGGAAGCCAGATTTTGCTGGACTGTTTTTTTGACACCATGTCCCATTTGAAGCCCCCCTGATGCAACCCTAGAGTAGAAACTCCATAAAAGTGACCCCATCTAAGAAACTACACCCCTCAAGGTATTCAAAACAGATTTTACATACCTTTTTAACCCTTTAGGTGTTGCACAAGATTTCATGGAAAAAAGAGATACAATTTCCAAATTTCACTTTTTTGGCAGATTTTTCATTTTAATATTTTTTTTCCAGTTACAAAGAAAGTGTTAACAGCCAAAAAAAACTCATTATTTATGGCCCTGATTCTGTAGTTTACAGAAACACCCCATATGTGGTCGTAAACTGCTGTACGGGCACACGGCAGGGGCGCAGAAGGAAAGGAATGCCATACGTTTTTTGGAAGGCTGGATTTTGCTGGACTGTTTGTTTTTTACACCATGTCCCATTTGAAGCCCCCCTGATGCACCCCTAGAGTAGAAACTCTAAAAAAGTGACCCGATTTTAGAAACTACAGGATAGGGTGGCAGTTTTGTTGGTACTAGTTTAGGGTACATATGATTTTTGGTTGCTCTATATTACACTTTTTGTGCGGCAAGGTAACAAGAAATACCTTTTTGGCACAGTTTTTTTTTTTGTTATTTACAACATTCATCTAACAGGTTAGATCATGTGGTAATTTTATAGAGCAGGTTGTCACGGACACGGCGATACCTAATATGTATACAATTTTTTTTATTTATGTAAGTTTTACACAATGATTTCATTTTTAAAACAAAAAAGTTTTAGTTTCTCCATAGTCTAAGAGCCATAGTTGTTTCAGTTTTTGGGCGATTATCTTAAGTAGGGGCTGATTTTTTGCGGGATGAAATGACGGTTTGATTGGCACTATTTTGGGGTGCATATGATTTTTTGATCGCTTGCTATTACACTTTTTGTGACGTAAGATGACAAAAAATTGCTTTTTTTACACCGTTTTTATTTTTATTTTTTTACGGTGGTCACCTGAGGGGTTAGGTCATGTGATATTTTTATAGAGCCGGTCCATACGGACGCGACAATACCTAATATGTATACTTTTTAAAATTTATGTAAGTTTTACACAATGATTTCATTTTTGAAACAAAAAAAATGATGTTTTAGTGTTTCCATAGTCTAAGAGCCATAGTTTTTTCAGTTTTTGGGCGATTATCTTAAGTAGGGTCTCATTTTTTGCGGGATGAGATGACGGTTTGATTGTTACAATTTTGGCGTACATGCGACTTTTTTGATCACTGTTATTACCTTTTTTTGGGAAGTAAGGTGGGCAAAATTTCAATTTCATCATAGTTTTTAATTTTTTATTTTTATGGCGTTTACCGTTCGGGTAAAGTAACATGACCGTTTTATAGATCAGGTCGTTACGAACGCGGCGATACCAAACATGTGTAGGGAATTTTATTTTTTTCATTTTTAATCAGTGATAAATGTGTTTTTTGATTTTTACTTTTTTTTCACTTTTTTTTTACCCAGACCCACTTGGTTCTTGAAGATCCAGTGGGTCTGATGTCTGTATAATACAGTACAGTACTATATACTATACAGTACTGTACTGTATTTTACTTAGTTTGCCTGAACAGATCTATGCTTTCAGCACAGATCTGTTCAGCACCATGGACAGCAGGACGCCTGAGCAGGCGTCCTTTTGCCATGGGAACCTTCCCCGTCTGCCACAACTGCGCAGACGGGGAAGGGTGAGGACGGGGCTTCGGGGGGCTATCTGGGGGCTCTCTTCCTCTCCTATCGGGGGGCTGCAAAGGCACAGCAGCCCCCCGATCGGAGAGGGGGGGAGCTCCCTGCGCTGTTAACCTTTTCCATACAGCGGTCCGTACGGACCGCTGTATGGAAAGGGTTAAACGGCTGACATCGCATCAACGATGTCAGCCGTTTATACCAGGGTGCCAGCAATGTGCTGGCACCCTGGTATACCCACTAGAAACCAACGATTATTCAAGGGGAGGCGGGCGGGGGATCACGATCCCGCCTGCCGCACCGCCCGCCTCCTGCACCGCCCGCAACCCTCCCCCTGCACCACCCGCCCACATAATATCATTCAGGGGTGCAGGGGGAGGAAGAACATATATATTTTGGGCATTGTAAAGTTTCTGATCCCTGCGGTCAGGGACCGCGGGGATCAGAAACGGCAAAAAGCTCATCAAACCACAGGTCTGAATTGACCTGCGGTTTGTTGCGATCGCCGACATGGGGGGTCACAGGACTCCCCCGCGCTGTTAGCCTAGGTGCCTGCTCAATGATTTGAGCAGGCACCTTGTTCCGATCACTGCCAGCCGGGCGGCAGTGATCGGAACAACACATGTCGTACCGGTACGTCATGTGTCCTGAAGAGGTTAAGCTCCCACTGATAATCATACTGAAATGTCTCCGCTCATCCTGTCTCAGTCTATTGTGTGCTTTAGTGGACAGTGTGAACACTGAAAGATTAGTTTTTTTTTAAACAGGCTATGGACACCTTTGGGGCATTTTCTTTTAATTATTGTATTGTACTCATTTTGAGCTAAAAATAATTTCAACTGGTCTTTATTAAAAATGTTCAGCCCCTTTCTCTGTACAGCCTTGAGAGTCTCTGTGTTTATACTGTTTTCTGTCAGGCAGCTCAGCTGACGGCTCCTTCTATCTGATCTTCTGACCTCCTAAACACTCATTATAGCTCAGTTCTTATCTATGTTTATCAAAGATAAAGGACGTATATAGTCAGAAGATAATGGCTCAAAGTGAAAGCAAGATGCTCACAGCTAGGCAAAGAGTTTTTAGCTCAAAAAGAGTAAAATGCAATCGTAAAAAAATTGCCTTTATTAAGTGTGAATAGTCCCCCAAAAATTTCTTTCAGCTTGACCACAAAGGACATGGAGAAAATTCACATTTATGTATCTTGTCCGTTTTGAAAAGATAAGAATCGTTACAGTGTTCCGTCCCATGCTTCCAATGACCTGACCGTGATGGATGTTAGGACTGAAGATTCAGACACTTATACTTGTCGGCTTGGAGGGTCCGTATTCAGAACTGTGAAACTCTTCGTTGTTCAAGGTACGTTGAAGGGGAAGAATACATCGGTGGCGGGCATTGGGTTGGGGTTCATAAAATAGTAGGGGTTCCAATAAATCAGGGATGGCCAACCTGTTGCTCTCCAGCTGTTGTAAAACTACAATTCCCACCATGCCCTGCTATAGGTTGATAGCTGTAGACAGTCTGGGCATGCTGGGAGTTGTAGTTTTGCAACAGCTGGCGGGCCATCCCTGAAATAGATCTATACAGACTTGGTCAATCAATGAGCTTGCCAGTATATACTGGCACTGGATGAGGAAACTCATCTTTGGAGAACATTTGTTGTACAAGAATACATTTAACTTGAATCCGGTCCATGCCGAGGTATCGTCCCCATCCTCCATGCCAGTGATAGTAAGCTTTGTAACCAAAGAGGAATCATTGAAAGAAAAAGTTAACTGTATATTCATTGTACATTTGATAAACCTACTGTAGGCCCGTACAATGGTCAAGCCTTGCGTGTTCTATGCTGTGGGCCATTCTGATGGGCACACATTGCTAATTTGACAACACTCTTTGAGGAAGATGAGTTCACTATGACACTTGACTTCCCCAACTGAAATGATTTTATATGTCCTGTAGTGTAGCCATAGGGGTTTCTAGGCCTGCAGGCCCCCTACCATTTCAAGCCTTTCAGGGCATGAGACTCAAGATCGATGTCGGAATCTAGAGATTGTTTGCAGTGGCGTCCAGAACTAAAAAGCCCCTGGCAGCAAGTGGTAATTATTAGGTCACCAGTTGGTACCCAACGTGACCTTGCGGTCCCCTGTGTTTGTTGATGCTGTTCCACTCACCATGCCATCCAGCATCCTGGTCACCGCCGTCCTCTTCATGTTGCTGCCTCTATGCTGCTGTCTTGTGGACCAGCATCTGTGTCCTTAGGGCACTGGTACTCATTTCCTGCCTCTCAAAGGACCAATGGCTTAGGGTCCTGGGGTATTTAAGGCACCTTCTCCAGGAAAAGGGTGTCTAAGCCTTAAGTTCCCTGGTGACCAGCAAAGAGGTTCAGAATTTTTGTGCTTCCTTGATTCTCCTGCGTTTATCCTGCGTTAGCTCCTGCATGTGTTCCTGTTGTGCCTCAATCTTTGTACCCAGCCAGCTTGTGTGTTCCCTTACTTCCAGATCCAGTTTTGTTTAAGTTAACCCATTCTGTCTGTCTTGTTTGTGCTCCTGCCACGTACCCAGCCTGCACTGCCTGTTTCTTCACTACTACCAGCCAGTCTATGCTGTGTTTCCATCGACACTACCAGTGTGTTGCCTGGATCTCAAATACCAGTTTATTAGTCTAAGTGAATGTTCAACTGCTGGTTTTGTTGTGTCTTCTGTATGCTGAGCTTCTGGTGCTAGCACTGGTAACCCCGACCCCAGTGGGTCAGCTGTCTACTATACTGCGACTATCCCAAGAGGTAGCGGTCTTGTTGCTCCCCTGCAGTAAAGTCCAGATACCTAAACAAGGGTTAAAGGGTAAATACCAGGTGACTGAATAACACCCTTTGGGTTGGCCCAGAGTCAGACCAGTTTGCACAATGAGACCACACTCACTGATTTGTTACAGTAATTAAAGTGCTCTGGTTTGGGTTCTGAATTTTTGTTGTTTTGGTCTGGAGTCTGAACTTATTTATTTGGAGTCTGAATTAATTTGGGGGCTGTTCTGATCTGTGAATTAACGTAGGTGCTTGGTTTATGATCTGAATTTATTGTTGAGTCTGACTAAATTGTTTGACGTCTGGTTTGGGGGCTGAATAAATCTGAGCTCTTGTCTCTGAGGTCTGGTATAGGATCTGAATTTATTTTGGGGTTAATGTTTGATGCCTCCCGTGCCCTTAGAAGTTGTGTATTGTAGGGGACGTGCTGACAAGTGTGCCATCACCCTAAATATCAAGTGGATCTGATAAATGCTTATGCTTATGATGTATCCTATGTTTCTTCTAATTCCACCTTTTTTTGTTTCATGCAGTATCCATACGACCATCTACCAGTCTTCTTCCATCAGAAGACCTGGTATTGGAATTGACACCATCATCTTCATCAGTTCCGGGACTCCAAGTCTCATGGGAGAAGGATGGGAGTGTGAAGTCAGAGGATCCTGAATTGAAGGTGTACAATGTGCAATTAAACAGCAGTGGTGATTACGTGTGCCGCCTTAAGATGGATGGTGGAAGTGGACTAGACATCACCAGACATATCAAAATTTTCGGTATTAGAACCACTGTCTACCTCTTCTCTCCATAGACTGGTAACGCTAGTATCGGTACATTTTTTTTTTCACTCTGCTTTCTACCTCCAAAAAGATGGAGTTTGATCTTTAGCCTGGAGTTCCAGTGTAAGATACAGCTCTCATTCTTCTAAGGCAGAGTAGAATTATCTGGTCGGGGCAGGGTCGTACACGGCTGGTGCAAGGATTTTTGCCACCCTAGGCAAAAGCTAATTTTGCCGCCGCCCCCTTGACTCCGCCCATTGACCACACCCTTTTACCCGCTCTTTTTTCAGCCACCTATTGCATGCAACATTTAACTATGGTCGTGTACCCTGTGCCAGTCTATGGTCATGTACCCTGTGCCAGTCTGACTATGGTCATGTATATATAATATCCAGCCATTGTCTGCCACCTAGTACCATCCCACTGATGCCAATCACTCTGCGCTGTTCAGCAGGTTGGCACACCAAACACGAGCAGTGCCACCTATTCACTGCCAGGCGCCATTCAGCCACTGTCTGAAATCCTGTGCCACCAGGGCAACATAAAACAGTATGCTGCCTAGTGCCCTTTGCCAGTCTGTCCTGCACCCTGTACCATTCATAGCCTTTTAGACAGTCTGTGCCACCTATTAGGCTCCATGTGCCACTGCTGGGCACCCTGTGTCAGTCAGAATCTATGGCCCCTAGTCAAGCAGCAGGTGTGCCCTGACCCCTGTACACAAGTGTGTGCTACCCTGCTGTCAGTCACTGTCCTGCAGCCTCTGACACACTAGTGCAGGTTGTCAGAGTGCGGTTGCCAGGGGTGCTCACCAGGTTCTGCTCCTGGCTGTGCTCCAGGTCCACATTGCCTTGGCTCTTGCCAAGATCATGTGTCTTCGGCGCGTAATCCCGCGAGACCCACCTCTGGGATCAAGTGCCTCTCTCCTCCCCCCTCCATGTGCCAGTATCATGGCGCCAATAGCCCCCCCCCCCTCCCCCGTGGCAGTAAAGTAACAGTCTGGTATTTAAAAAAAAAACTAAAAACTTTTATACCTACCTCCATGTCAGCCTCTAGTGTTGAAGATTTGGTGCTCGTGTTCTTATTTAGCCTGTCTTTCAGAAAAGTTTATGCTGGGATTCAAACCCATGACCTTCTGTATCAGAGGCAAGGCATTTACCCACACAGCTATGAGAGCTGTATGGCCTGTTTCTTAAAAAAATTAAAATAAAATAAGACTTCTACTGTAGATAACTTTGATACCTAGTGTACATCCATACACATGACAGCTGCCCCAGTACACTGTGTATGGATGTAGCAGTGCTGGGTGTGTTGGGACAGCTGTCGTGTGTATGGATGTACACTAGGTATCAAAGTTATCTACAGTAGAAGATAAATATATATATATATATATTATTATTTTTTTATTTTTATTTTTTAAGTAACTGGCTGTACAGCTCTCATAGCTGTGTGGGTAAATGCCTTGCCTCTGATGTGAAAGGTCGTGAGTTCGAATCCCAGGAGAAACTTTTCTGAAAGACAGACTAAATGAGATTTAAATACACCAGGGTCTCGTATCTGTGTGTCAGCTGCGTGCCGCTCGCTCTGCCCGAAGTGACTGAACAAACTCATGGGATACCCAGCCGGCAAGTACAGGAACAGAAGGAGTCAAGGAGATGATGTCAGATGATTCACAAGTAGGGGGCGGGGCGCAGGCGGCGGCCGGGTTCTACTGCTTGCGATTTAGAGTGCCGGCGCCCCCAGGCAAGAGGGGGCCCAGTCTTAGTTGGGATTATCTCCTCTTCTACTGGAGGTAAAAACTTGGTCAGGACTCTACCCTCTAAAAAAAACAACTTTTAGCAAATGAAGCAGTGGAAAAAATGTCCCATGGGTCATTGAAAAGGGTTTAGGCAGAAACCCTTCTGTCCTGTGCGTGGGGGCCTGGTTTCATCCTTGCTACAGGGCCTACAGGACTCACTATGGAACCAAGCAAACCTGGAGTAGATGCCCCTAGCCAGTGGCGTATATAGAGTAGTAAGGTTCTCTATGTACGCCACTGGCTAGGGGCATCTACTTCAGGCTTTCTTGGTTCCATAGTGAGTAGACATCTCCATAGAATGAACCCTTAGGCCTCCTTCACACAGCAGTGAAAAAAACAGCTGTTAAAAACAAACTATCAGTTTTTTTTGGCCGTTTTCCATCCGTGTGCATCTATTTTCATGGCTGTCTAACCAATTTTAACATCTGTTTTTTAGCCATTTTGGCTGAATTTAATTTAACCCCATATTTTTTGTTACATATAGTCTTTACAATGTCAAGGGCAAATGCAAGATTTGTAAAGGAGGTTTCAAGCATCTGGTGCCCACCACAGAGATGGCGAATTACCCTACATCCAAATTATACCCACTTTTCCACCTCTGTGTACATACTACAGGGAGCTCTATGCAGATCGGACTGAAATAAAAAATACATCAGTGTACAGTGAGCTTCTCCTCAATGTTTTGTTCTCGTGAACTGCCCATTGGGGTGTTTGGGGCACTTGTAACAACCCCCCCTCTTATTTTGCCCATGACTGGGACATTTAAAAATAAAAAAATTTCCTGGTCTTCTTAGTTCTTGTCTTGGTGATTTTTGCAGGTTTCCATGACTCTCCGTCCATAGTCTATACATCAGGAACGAACCCTGTCACCGTCCCGTGGATCTTCAACTTCGACATTCGAAGCAAACCCTTGTCCTCGGATGTCCACGTAGTAGAAGGGTCCATCAGTTATTCATCTCAAATCCTCAATCAACTTCAGATGACGGAAGGCGCAGCAGGTTGGGCTGCAAACAGTCATTCGAAGGATGCATCTGCGAAACAAAACGACCTGAGCGTTTATCTTCTGAATCCTAAAAGTGGCGATTATCAGATGGAGATCGTTCTAAAGATCGGGAATAGAATGAAGAATCTGACGAGAAAGGTGTGCGTGGCCAGTCTCACAGGTAAGAAATGTATTTCTCTCTCTCTAAGTGCCCTTGTTTATCTCAGAGCCCTGATTTTTTTTAAACTCAGGAACATGATTTATCTCAGAGCTCTAGTTTATCATCCCAGAGCCCTGATTTATTATCTCAGTATAATAAAAATGATAATTACAATAGCAATATAAAACAATACATATTTGATAATACATAAATAGGGTTCTAGACAAAAGCAGCATGGCCACATAATGACAAATTGACAGTATGGTTTTGCAAGTTCTCAGACTTAGAAATCACGGAGGGGTCTGACATTCACATTGTAGGTGCATTCCTGCTCTGAGAGACAGAATAAAAGAAAAAAAAAAAAAGGAAATCACATTGTATGATTTTTAAAGAATGTATTTGTCTTGCACGGCTGGACAGAAGTATCTGAACACCTGAGAAAATCTGTGTTAATATTTGGTCCAGAAGCCTTTGTTTGCAGTTCCAGAGGTCAGACGTTTCCTGCAGTTCTTGACCAGGTTCGCACACACTGCAGCAGGGACTTTGGCGACTCCTCCACACAGATCTCCTCTAGATCTGTCAGGTTTCGGGGTTGTTGCTGAGCAACACAGAGTTTTAGCTCCCTCCAAAGATGTTCTATTGGATTTAGGTCTGGAGACTGGCTAGGCCACTCCACAACCTTGATATGCTTCTTACGGAGTCGCTCCTTGGTTATCCTGGCTGTGTGCTTCGGGTCGTTGTCATGTTGGAAGACCCAGCCACGACCCATCTTCTATGCTCTGACTGAGGGAAGGAGGTTGTTGCTCTAAATCTCACAATAAATGGCCCCATTCATCCTCTCCTTAATACAGTGCAGTCGTCCTGTCGCCTTCGCAGAAAAGCACCCCCAAAGCATGATGTTACCCACCCCCCCATGCTTCACAGTAGGGATGGTGTTCTTGGGATGCAACTCATCCTTCTTTTTCCTCCAAACACGACAAGTGAAGTTTAGACCAAAAAGTTCTACTTTGGTCTCATCTGACCACATGACTTTCTCCCCGGCCTCCTCTTGATCATCCAGATGGTCATCGGCAAACTTCAGACGGGCCTGGACATGTGATGACTTGAGCAAGGGAACCTTCCGTGCAATGCATGATTTGAAACCATGAAAAACCATGACGGTGTAGTGTTCTACCGACAGTGACCTTTGAAACTGTGGTCCCAGCTCTCTTCATGTCATTGACCAGCTCCTCCCTTGTAGCTCTGGGCTGATTCCTCACCTTTCGTATCATCAATGATGCCCCACGAGGTGAGATCTTGCATGGAGCCCCAGTCCGAGGGAGACTGACAGCCTCTTCAATTTTCTAACAATTGCTCCAACAGTTGATCTATTTTCACGAAGCTGCTTGGCAATTGCCCCGTAGCCCTTCCCAGCCTTGTCTCTGGTGTCTTTTGACAGCTCTTTGGTCTTGCCCATGGTAGTAGTTGGCGTCTGACTGACTGTGGGGTGGACAGGGGTCTTTAAAGAGCTCAGACAGGTGCTACTAAGTTAGATTAATGAGTGGAGTAGAGGTGGACTTTTTAAAGGCACAGTAACAGGTCTTTGAGAGCCAGAATTCTTGCTGTTTCTCAGATGTTCAAATACTTATGTTCAGCAGTGCAAGACAAATAAATTCTTTAAAAACCATAAAATGTGACATCCGGAATTTTTTATTTTTTATTCTGTCTCTCAGAGTGGGAATGCACCTACAATGTGAATTTCAGACCCCTCCGTGATTTCTAAGTGGGCGAACTTGCAAAATCGCAGGGTGTTCAAATACTTCTGTTCCTCACTGTATGCCTTAGGTTAGGGACAGGCTTTTAATTTGATACAAATGCAATGGGTAAATTGAAGCTTGTGGTCCCCAATGCTAAATCTGTTACGGATCCAGATCGATTCGATACCGAGATTTGGTATTTTCCAATAATACGCTGCGCTACTGTACAGCCACTGCCACTGATGAGGAGATAATACTGAGGAGGGGGGGGGGGGGCTGTGGCCACTGCGCCACCAATGAATGTAATTAAACCATTAATACAAATGTAAGCAGCGGGTGCCGGCCGTATCACAAACTCGGCCTCTATGACAGGGCACGGCGATCCACCGAACCGTGGCAATTAACCCCTCAGGTGCCGCACCTGAAGGGTTAATTGACGGGGATCGCAGCACCCAGTTATAGAGGCCGGGTTTGTGTTAATGGTTTAATTACATTCATTGGTGGCGCAGTGCGCCCCCCCCCCCCCCAGTGTCCTCCCCTCCTCCTCAAAATACTCATTGGTGGCAATGGCAGCTTACGATTGGAGCCCCAGCAGTGAAATCGCGGGCCTCCGATCGGTTATCAGGCAGCCAGGACGCTACTGAAGCCCTGGCTGCCATTGTAACACCAAAATATTAAAGTTTACCGTATTTTTCGCCGTATAAGACGCACTTTTTCTCCCCCCAAAATGGGGGGGAAATGCCCCTGCGTCTTATACGGCGAATGCTGTCAGTTTTACATCGCAAGCTGCAATGTAAAGCGAGCGGGGACTCGGGGAGGGACTGGGAGGAGGAGCTGGGGGCCGGCAATAGCGGCGGGGCGGTGCAGTCACTGTACTATAGCCCCGCCGCTCCGGTATACTAATATAATATGTCATATTCAATTAATGGTTATTAAATATGCCCCTTTATGCCTAATAGTACCTTAAATCCTAAGCGCTTCAGTACAATGCAGGCCGGGCGGGCGGCAGCGTAACTCCCTGATGTCACGTGCCTGCGCCGCCTACTTTATGAATGAAGCAGGCGGCGCAGGCAAGTGACGTCAGTGAGTGACGCACCGCGCCGGCCGCCCAGCCTGCCTGCCGACATTGTACTGAAGCGCTTAGGATTTAAGTTACTATTAGGAATAAAGATGCATATTTAATAACTATTAATTGAATAAGACATATTATATTAGTATACTGGAGCGGCGGGGGATCTGTGGATGGCACAGTTATGGGCTGGGAGGGTCTGTGGATGACATATGTATAACAGTGCCATCCACAGATCCCCCCCTGTAACAGTGCCAGCCACAGATCCCCCTGTAACAGTGCAAGCCACAGATCCCCCCCATAACAGTGTCCATCACAGATCCCCCCATAACAGTGTCCATCACAGATCCCCCCATAACAGTGTCCATCACAGATCCCCCCCATAACAGTGTCCATCACAGATCCCCCCATAACAGTGTCC